>NC_057798.1:694599608-694606592 GCF_018294505.1 Triticum aestivum | reverse complement strand
ATGGAGGTAGGGGCGGCGAGGGAGGGCTCGGGATCAGGAGGCGGCGGTGAGGTCGAGGGCGGCGGCAATGAGGTCGAGGACGGCGATGGTGAGGTCGAGAGCGGCGGCGGGCGGCGGCGATGTGGTTGAGGGTGACCTCAGGCGGCGGCGGTGAGGGCAGATTTGGGCTCGGGCGGCACGATCAACGGCGGCGACAGAGGAGTTGGCAGAACATGTGGGAGAGGGGGGAAAGGAGGACTTAGCAAAATTTCGAGCCCACGGGTGGTTAATTCGAACTAGCAGTAGCGCTGTTTCAGAAACGCGCTATAGCTAAGTTAGTTATAGTGCGTTTTAGTGAAACACACTACTGCTATAGGAAGCAGTTATTTATTTTGTTTATCCTTACATTTTTTTTCATTTCTCTGTTTCCTACTTCTTTCATTTTCATTTACTTTTCTATTTTTTTTCATTTTTCTTTTCTTTCTTAGCAGTAGCGCTCTACGTAGGAAACGCGCTGCAACAACGACCATAATGGTAGCACGCTTTACTCGGAATCGCTACTACTATTCCTAGCCTACCGCCAACATGGTGGGAATTATACTGGTGGCACTTTTTGCTGCACACACGCTACTACTATAGTTGTAGCTATAGTGCACTTTTCTAGAACGTGCTACTACAAAGTAGTAGTAGCGCCCTATTTTAACCAGCGCAACTACTATACCTCTATGTATAGGCTTTTCCCTAGTAGTGCAACTTCGATGGGCTTCTGTCCCACATTGCTGCCCAGAGGGCCATGGTGGAGCAATCTGTTGAAGATGCAAACTTTGAAGATGCCCCTTCACCACCAAAGCAAAAGAAAAAGTCTAAAGCTTCAAAGCCCTCTGCTGCTTTTGCTCCAAAAGCTTCGACGGAGAAGCCATTGAAAACTGCACCTCCTGAAGCCAGTGAGCAATTAGAAGATCTGTCTCGTGTGTCCAAGAGGACCAAGAAGCCAAAGCCCAAGAAGGTTGTTGGGCAAGCTCTCACTCCAGCTGTCGTCCTACGCAATGAGGAAAACATTATTGATCTGACAAGTGATGAAGATCTTGCAGATGATGCTCTCGAATAGCTGATCAAGAGCAAGCAGGAGGCTGAGATCTTCCAGGATCTGCCTCTATTTTATGCTGGCATTCTGAACAACTTCATTGATGAATGGTTTGGGGACCAAGGCATCAATCTTGATGATCTGCAACTACCAGTGGACATCAGTGTTGCCTTTCATGGAGCCATTGCAAATGAACTTGCCTTGGCTCAGAAAATCGTCAAGCTCAAGAAGAAGATTGACCATGAGAAGGCACACTTCAAGAAGCACATTGCATAAGCTCAGTGTGGCTGATGTGCAAATCTTCAAGAAGATGATGAACAACCTCAAGGCTGAATTCAACGAGAAGCGTGAAGAAGCCAAAGGCTCACGGGAGCGCATGAAGTATTATGCGCAGAAATGTGTGCAAGCACACAATGAAGCTGAAAAGAGAAAGGCTGTTGGGTGTCCTGGCATCGACCCCAGGATGGCTGCCAGGAAAAGCAAGAAGCCTGCAGAAGCTAATCCTGATGCTCCAAGGCAGGGACAACCAAGCATTGTCTTCCCTGCCAGCATGACTGGCTTGAAGCTAAAGGTCCCCTCTGCCGCTTCTGAACTCAAGAAGACTTGGCAAGCTGAAGCTGAAGCCAGGAAGAGGAAGCTCAAGGATACATCTGATGATGCTGCTTCCAAGAAGAAGTTGAAGACAAAGGGCTCTAAGTATTCAAGAAAAGAGCATGCTGCTGCCCTAGAGCCCCTCATTGTCGAACCCATTTCTGTTGCCTTACCTGCCTCTACCAATCGCGTGCGCTGCCTCGTAGTCCACGAGGCTTCTTCCATAGAGGCTCATGAAAATGAAGAAGTTCCAGTTGACCCCATCACTGCCGAAGACATTGTTCATGAAGACAATGTGAATGATGATGTTGTCCTTCCTCAGCTTGAACCAACACCCATGGTATCATCGCCTGCTCCGACGAGAAGTGAATTGATCAGTATTGGTCTTCCTCTGACTCCTCGTCCTATGACGCCAATCACTCAGGATATGCCAATAGATGATGAAGCTATTCTTCGCACTCCTCCAGCTCAAGTCACCTCTCATATGCTTGAGACTCAGCAAGAAAGTCCTGAAGACTTTGATTACACTATCCCCTCACCATAGGTGTCGCCTTCCACCAGGAGACTTTGCAGAGGTCCCAGGTCTCAGGCCTCCATGTCAAGCATACCAGAGGAGGATGTGTAACAAACTGGCTCAATAGCACGTCAAGTGTTCCCTGACGCCATCTCCTCTGAGACTGCTCAAGCGTCTGAAGCAAAAAGTGTTGAAGACATTCTAGCTGCATTAGCCGATGAAGAAAGAGAAGAAGAAAGAGAATCCACTCCCCCTGCTAGTTATCCCGTACAAGCCGAAAATGTGCTTGTGCCAGACCCTCCTGTCGTTGAAGAGATGGAGGTTGAAGAAAATGTGGCTGCCACCAACAACAATGCTGAAGCCAATGACACTGTCATGGCTGAAGACAATGTGGAGCCCAAAGCCAATGCAAATCCTAACAACATTGAACAACCAATCACTTTTGATGATGTCGTTCCTCCACCAAGGCCTCATACCATAGAACGCACATTCTATCAGGGTGAGTTGGTAACAATCAGATGGCCTATAATGGTTCCACCCACTGCTCCCGGGCCACAATATGATTATCACATGGAGCAGAGGCCTCAAACTTTGAAGCCAAAGCCAAGATTGCCAAGGCTTCCTAGTGCTGCAACAACGCATGACTCATTTAGTGTGCTCAGCTTCAAAGTGCACAACAAATTCTTAGTCAGCGTGAAGAACCCATACATGAAGCCTAAGATCTCCTCTGATAGGTTTTGGAGCCGACATCAATGAAGCTATTACTCATATATCCTCTACACCCAAGACCGGATTTTTCCTCATAAGCGTCTGGATTCTGATGTTGCTGCTGGGCTGCCATGCCTTGAAGAGGCACTTGATTGCTTCAGAGATGTTGGGATGCTATCTTTTGTGACTGACAAGGAGCACTGGAATGAAGAGCTTCTGCTGCAGTTCTATGCCACTTTGCACATTAGAGGCTACAACAGGGATCTGAGGACTTGGTTCCTTGAGTGGATGACAGGAGATGTTCACCATGAAGCCAAAGCTCAGCATGTCATTGAGCTTACTTCCCTGCCCACTGTTGGTGAGTTATATGAACCAGGTTGTCAGCTCTATCAAGATGAACTGCGGAGCATATTTCGGAATCCCGAGCCAAATATGAGTCAAATGTTGAGCATGACGAAGCCATTGCCCCAAGATGCTTAATATCCCAAAGAGTTCTTTGTTGAAGACCTCGAGTACTTGCCCCGCACAGTATATCACATTCAAAGGCATACTCTGTGGCCAGTCAAAGGTCACTCTTCTGGAGCTAAACTCGAAGGCGCCATGAAGACATTGGTCTTATATTTTGTCAATGGCATGAGATTCAACACTCAGAATTTCTTCATTCATTAACTGGCTACTTCTAGAATTGACCTGTTTGGCCTGAAGTTCTATGCCCCTTGGATCATGCATCTCATCAAGCTTCATTCCACAGTTGACTATCAACCTTCAGCGTGCAATCATGTCATATTTCTGCCTAATGTTAACATGTCCTATGAAGCCATCTACTCTGATACAACAAAGAAGCAACTCCATCTACAGAATGCTAAATATCAAAGCTTCACTCAACCTATTGAAGGCATTCACGTACCAAACTCTGCTACTCCTGACTATCCCCTGGCTGGCAACTTGCGTATGCCGCATCATGCCAATACTGAAGCCACTGCCAGTACAATTGCACAAAGGCCTCGGAAGCGCTCGCGTGTCCTTAATGACCATGAGCTTCTAGTATCTTTGTATCAGAAGTAGGATAAACATCATGAATGGCTGAAATGCCAAATGCATAGTATTCTGGTGGATGTAAATCGCATTCACAATCTGGGCACCTAGAACTCCTTTGTTGCTCATGAAGCCTATCGGCGGCCCTGGAAGAACCTTACCTTGCTCTTCTCTGAAGATGATCTTCGCGAGGATGGCTTCACTGAAAAATTCAAGTTAGACTCCAGACCACCACAATCTGCAAGTTGGCGTCAAACACCTTGAATTGAAGATTTTGAGTACTCATCTTCGGCTGCAACTGTTGTTGCGAGAGTTGTCATAAAGAAGAAGACGCCACTTCACCAGCATTAGCTTCACTGCATCACGATGGTGCCCCAGGCCCCTCTACCCCACCTAACTCCAACATCGACCCTGCTGCTCCAACTTCGTCTCCACCTGGGAACACGTAGAAACTATATGTCTTCAAAACTTTTTGGTCCTTACTGACAAAAGGGGGAAAGCATATGAGGTTGGTAGTCTTCAAGCGGGTCCATATGGGTGGTTGCCTTAATTTTTGCTAAGTGCTTGCAACTCTCGTGTCGGTGGGAACGACACCTATGGGATCACTGGAATCCCTACTACGGTCAGCAGGCACGAGGTTGTGGAAAGAGCGGGTCTAGGAGCCAGCACACAGGTCGTTTACCTAGGTTCGGGCCGCGAGGATGCGTAATACCCTAATCCAGCTTTGGTGTGTATTTGAGTGTTCTTGAGCTAGCTATGGTGCTTAACTTTCTCCAAAGAGTCAAATCCTTCTCCCGTATGCCTCGGGCCTCGTTTTATAGGAAAAAGAGGACGCCACAGTGGCACACAAGAGGTGGAAAGAGCATATGGTGGCTGAGTCTATCCTCTCGCACCGTCGGACAAACGCATTTAATGCATTGCCAACGTGCCCTTCCTGCTGTCGCCGCTTCGCCTTGCTTTGACACGTGTCCAGGCCAGCGCGGTGTGCGGTGCCATGTAGGCTGGCAGGCTGCTGAGCTGGTGCGGTGGAAGGGTCTTCACGAAGATCTGCATGCCGCCATGCAGATGCTTGCTGAGCTGGTCCAGGGGCCGCGCGTTGCCACGCAGGTGATCGCCTAGCTGGCTGGGCTGGCAGCTGCATGGGAACGGCGATGGGGTTTTGACAGGTGCGGGCCTGGACGCGGCCCCGCTAATGTCCTCGGCAAGGTCCTTGCTGGGGCCCCGACAAGGATCTTGCTGTGGCATAGCGGTCGTCCCCGACAAGGATCTTGCCGGAGGTCTCGTGGGTTTCCTTGGCAAGGGTCTTGCCAAGGATTATCTTCTTCTGGTCCTCATCAGATCTTGTGTGTTAATGATCTTCACGAAGATCTGCATGCCACGATGAAGGTGCCTCCCAAGCCTTGGTTCTGATGTAGTTGATGGCATTGGAACCCTTGGGCTCGAGGGTGGCGCGCTCTGCTAGCATTAGGCAAGTTGCCCCGGCAAGGATCTTGCCGGGATGGGTCTTGCCGGGGGAGTCCACCACGCCCTCTTGCTCTTCGCGTTTCTGATCTTGGTGCTACCTTGATTGTCTTGTGGCTCTGGCTTCTCTCCTCTGCCCTGCTAAGTGTGGCCGTGAGCGCGGCTCCGACTGCCCGTGCACAAGTAAAGGGGTACAAAAGAGAGCCCCTATTTCTGTACACCGACAGGAGCCCCCGGGCCTAGGCCACGCATAAGTGTGACGCGTTGTTGGGCTAGGCCCAGAACGGTGCGCAGACAGGTGGGGCGGATTATTACCGCGGTAAATTTTTCGTCCACTGCGCTTCCCCACGACCCGCATTGAACGTGCGATGTGGAGGGTTGTATGTGATGTGGGGGTCATGCGTGGGGCGCTTGCTGCACTCAGGCGTCACGTCGCAGTAAATGGTAAAGAGGCGGCCCGCGCCTTCCCCATAAAAAGGAATAACCGCGGGCGCACTGCTCATTTACCCTTTGTGCCTTCTCCAATCTCGGAACCATCGTCCCTATCTTCTTCTTCCCCGAGCTCTCACTCTTTCTCGTCGCCGCTGTGCCCCCATTACTCTTGATCCTTCGCCTTCTTCCAGCCGCCATGGCGCCCAAAACCAGCAGGGGCAAGGGGCGCTCAAGGACACCGGGGAGAGGGAGGCGCCAGAGAACAAGGTGGCGGTGCGGCGGGCGCAGTTCGCCTACTTCTCCCCATCGATGGTCGATGTATTTCACCTCAAGGACTTCTTCAGGCCTCTGTGGGGGGCGGAGACGACGGGGCACCCTGCCACGCGCGTCATCCCTGCGGTTGCGTCAAGGCCGGCCCAAATCGGTACCCCTTTTTTTGTTGATTTCTTCTCCTGCGGGCTCTGCCCCCCTTTCTCTGATTTCTTTAACGATGTCATGCACACCTTCGGCTTCCATCTTTTGGATCTTATAACGAACGCTGTGGCGTGCATGGCGTTCTTCGCCCACATCTGTGAGGGCTTTGCTGGGGTTCTTCCCAGCACGACGCTCTTCCGCCACTACTTCTACCCTCGCCTCCAACTAGCGGGCGCCCTCTCCGAGATCATCTCCTGGATCCCGTGGGTCCAAGAGAAAGGCACCACTACAAAAAAAAGACACATCCGTGACATTTTGGGCCGAACGGAAAAAAATTCTGTCATACATATGACACTTCTATGACGATAATTATGACAAAACCCGGTATCATCATAGATGTGGTGGGATCCTACTTCTATGACAAAAAATCATGACAGAAAATGGGCTTTTCTTCCTGGGCGGGCCGGAGACGCAGCTGCATGACATTCTTTGGGCCGTCCATGATGGAAAAAACAGTGGTAGAAGCGAGGGCGAGGAAAATTTCGGGGAGTTCTCGGTTACGGTGGGTGGTCGGGGGCTGAGCAATGCGCATTTCTCTCGTACACGTACGCGCCTGTGTGTGAGGCGTTGGCTCTAACTAAACCCGAGCGAGGCGTTGGGCTCTAACTGAACCCGAGCGATTGCACTACAGGCTACGCGTTACTGAACCTGAGCGATCGATTCCTTCGCTACTGCTGCTAACTGAAGCCGATCGATGCTGCCTCTC
>NC_057798.1:694537035-694599453 GCF_018294505.1 Triticum aestivum | reverse complement strand
GGGTTGGATGAACATTGAGCAGTGGGAGTGGATGAACAGGACCCATGGCGTTGCCTCTGGATGAACAGGACCCCGATTGATCGAACCGGTTGGGGCTGGATGAACAGGACCCCGTGGAGGGTTGGATGAATAGGATGACCCCGTGGAGGGCTGGATGAACAGTATACGATGGAGGGGTGGATGAATAGTAGCCCGTGGAGGGGTGGTTGAATAGGAGCCCGTGGAGAGGGGTGGTTGAACAGTAGCCGGTGGAGTAGCGCACGGTGGAGGCTGGATGAACAGGAGCCCGTGGATGAATAGTCACAGGTGGAGGCTGGAGGAGGTCGATGGTGGATGAACAGTAGCCCGTGGAGGCTGGAGGAAGTCGATGGTGGAGATGAACAGTATCCCGTGGAGTCCCGTTTTGCGGTACGCCACACCCCTCCCGATGAACAAGACCCCCGTTTTGACCGTGGCGCTCCAACACAAGTCTGTTTCGTCCGTTTTGCGGTACGCCACAGCCCTCCCGATCAACAGGACCCCCGTTCCGACCGTAGGAGGTCTGTTTCCTCCGTTTTGCGGTACGCCACACCCCTCCCCATCAACAGGACCCCTGTTTCGACCGTAGGAGGTCCGTTTCCTCCGTTTTGCGGTACGCGAGACCCCTCCCGATCAACAGGACCCCATTCCGAACGTAGGAGGTCCATTTCCTCTGTTCTGCGGTACGCCAGGCCTTGTTTCCATCGCCTGTTCCGTCCAAGCCCTCCTGATGAACACGACCACGCATTCCGTTCTGACCCAGCCGGTTGGCTCCCCCATGAACACGACGACGACGTTGTTTCTCCGTTCCGACCCAGCCATGTACACGAGCCCTGGCCGTACGTATATATGCCTGAGTAGGCGTTCGAGACCCCGCCCGTATGTACACATACGTGGCCGTATTTTCTTTCTTGCACCCTGGCCGCTATATGTACGTGTACATGCTACATGCGCACCTCTACTACGACACGTGCGCGCCTCTACTACAACACGTGTGCGCCTCTACTACGACACGTGTGCGCCTCTACATCCACCAATATGTATGTACACGTTCGCGACCAGAATGACAATGCTACGTATGCTTCGACCAGGTGGGTCCCGATTGTCACGCACTTCCATGCGTGCGAAGATGTAGCTGGTGGGTCCCAGCAGTCAGGTGGCGAATCGTGTTTTTTTGCCTGGACGCACTTCCTTGCATGCAAAGGTGTGGCTGGCGGGTCCCAGCAGTCAGGGGGGTTAATCGTTTTTTTCAGACGCACTTCCTTGCGTGCGAAGATGTAGCTGGTGGGTCCCAGCAGTCAGGGGGGAGAATCGTTTTTTTTCGGACGCACTTCCTTGAGTGCGAAGATGTAGCTGGTGGGTCCCAGCAGTGAGGGGGAAATGTTTTTTGCGAAATACAGTGGCCCATCCTGTGGGTCCCAACTGTCAGGTGGAGGAATTATTATTTTCTACGTAATAAGGAGGCACTTCCTTGCTACGGTCGTCAACCCAGCTGTCAGCCTCTCCATGTACAGTCCACATCCGATGGAAGTCGTTCCTTGAGCACGTTGACCACGCCACGCCGAGAGCACCACGGCGGTGGACGACGGCGAGGCCTAGGAAGGGGACGACGGGGAGCCAAGGAAGACGCGGCAGTGGAAGCCCTCGCGGAGAGGAGTACGAGGGTTCACTGGTTTGGCTGTAGTGTGAGGCAGCCGTCGCCGCAGGGCCTGGCCAGCGGTGGGAATAGTAGGGGGCGGTGAGGCCTCCACGACAGCACAGCCGGCCACGGGAGGCAGGAGCATGCGGCACGACCGACGCTGGTTTGGGCGGCTGGAGCAAGAAGACCAGAGGTTGAAGAAGCACTACGGCCGTTGGATGGACATCGTACGATCACTACAAATAGAATCGTTTATATTGACTAAGTTGACAAAGCCCTTGTTTTTTTTAGCAAAGACAAAGCCCTTGGTACGCATCAACTTATTAGGCCCACAACTCAGATTTGGTAGAGAACATATAGCCTATTTGCGATTTGTAAGAATGTACAACCCATTTTTTAATTCTAATGGAATTTACTACAGCCCATTTACAGTTTGTTAAAAGTACAACCCAACTTCTAGCTTGGACAATGATTAATAATTTCAAACAACCGCTCAAAACAGAATTCAAAAAAATTCCCACATTTTGATGGGATCCGAAATATTTTTATCCGAAATTTCTACTCAGGTTAAATATAATTTCAAAATAAAGTTGTATTACGTTAAAATCCAACGAAATATTGCTTGCGCAACAAGTAATGAAATTAAAATTTTCAAATTCCAAAAATAATATATTTTTTAAACTAATTACGTGTTTGGTGCATAGTTACTACCAGTTATTATAATTACATCCCATTTATTATTTCTTAAAGTCCATTTTCTTGTTAAGCCTAATGCATACCTCCTAGGAAAGTTTGCAGCCCAGCGGGGCAGAGAATAACAAGTTGACCCGGATATTGTGTACAACTGTCGGCCCAGTTGCATTGCTGATGTTGAAAAAAAGGCCTGTGTAGTACAGTACAACCTAACATGGTTACTCAGCCCACATATAGCGATGTCGGAAAGGCCCAAACAAGGCTTCTGTACAACTTTTTGAAGTCACTGAGCTCAATTAATAACTTAAGAAAAAGTTAGATTACAGTGGAACCTAATTAAAAGTTGTCACGAGCAAATAAATAATTCAATGGGTCCCACTTGTGCATGTGCGTGCATGTGTGTGCGCGCGCGCGCGCGTGTGTGTGTGTGTGTGTGTGTGTGTGAGAGAGAGAGAGAGAGAGACCCATCGGTCAATGCTCCTAAATACATCTTTCAGCCATATGCATTGCTGATGCTTAGTAAAAACTTAAATAGTTGACACAATCATATAGAACATCATAGCACACTGAACTTCATATAAAAATTTCATGCAGGTGGCACAATCAGGATGGAAGCAGTGGATCGCTACGGGAAGGGCTATGTTGAAACCAATGAAGTCGTACATAACGATTCATCATCTTTATAAATGATGGGGAAATATCTTGAATATTGTGCAAAGAAAACAGACAGACAACACAATAAGTTCTGCTAGCACATTAAGTTGACGTACAACCCTTTCTAAAAAAAGTTCAGGTACAAAATTAGAACAGGTCACAATCAAATGTACTGGCATATCAGTGCTTCACACCCAGAGCTTGGATTTAACTAGTATCTAACAAGATTCAGTTGTTACCTCAAATTTGAGCACATCCAGGCAGCCAACCCTGCCTCTTCTCCCAAAGAAGCAGTGGCCTCCGCTGCGCGATGGAGTAGGCCCTGTGCCATCCATCGTTCCGAGCAACACGGGGAAAGTCTGACGTTGACTCCTGTAATGGACGTCGTCGAGGGACCCTAGCACCAGCGGCGGCGGCAGGACTTCGACTGATGGATTGACCACTTCTTCGACATGCACGAACACTCGATACAGGTACATCCCTAACGTGGTCCGCAGCAGCCTTGGTGGCGAATAATAGTACAACCCCGGCTCCTCCACCAGTATCTCAACACCAATCACCTTCAGTATGGTGACGGCTTCTTCATCCATGAAATAATCGTCAGAGCCCAGCTGTCTGGAGGAACAAACATACTTACGAGCTCACCTCCAAGGTCGTTGATAAGCTTGTTCATGGACTCGTTGTTCCAAGCACGTCGAGGCATGCTGTGGAAGGTAAGGTTTGTTAAAAACTCAAGCTCAGAGGGCACCAAGCCCCATCCTGGGTGCCACCGATCAAAGCTCACCGGCGCACCATCGCAGAACAAACGCCGGGAAGATTCAAACACATGACTGCAGTCGAAAGTTGTCCAGAACCTGACAAAGAAATCAGCCGGTGGCGGACAGACTTCGACGAGCAAGTCACTTATTTGGATGTCGTGCGCAATGCCAAGAGCTTTGACAAGGTCGTCCTGCGAGACGGGAGGCCGGTCGTCGTTGAAGGTTACCATCAGCACTTTGCCGGCAAACTGGTCATCAAGCGCCGCCATGCCATTGTTGAGCGACATCACGCAACGACCAAAGGCAGGACGGACCTCAGGATCTCCAGCTCGGAGATCCGCGTTAACCGGTGACATGATAGTGCGCTTGAGTACAGGGAGTACAGGAGGGGGATTTGGGGGAACTGGAGTAGGAATCGAGATTACAGAGGTGGGGGAGGGGCGGGAGACTGGGGATGAAAAGGTAGTATGAATTTCGAGCACGTGCCAATATGCTATCGGCGCGCAAGCGCACGAAAACACCGGTGGCGCCCACATGTCGGCCTAAGAGTCCTTATTCTTTCTTTTTTGGAGAGCCTGGCCTTTTTTTCAGGATCTTTTGAGAGCCCGGCCTAAGAGTCATAATTGACCTGTTTGGCATTGTGTTACTACTCGGCCCACATTCAACGACACCTCACTGGCCCAAACAAGTGTACATCATCGAAAAGACACTGAGCTCAAATTATATAACTTGAAAAAAGGAGATATACTCTGAACACTGGAGAATGGTGATGCCCTCATTTAGCCCACCAGTAGTTCGAGACAATAAACAGTTCGAAACAATGATATATAAAACATTCGAACACTGACTAGTGACTACTACTAACATAAACAGCAAGACATGATAGTTCATAAGAAGTCTTGCTACACCACCAAAATGCACCCATCTGCAGCGCTCAGACTCTCGTGATCCAGATGAGAATGACATTCTAAATAGAAGCAACTATTACATAGTAAGAGTGACATAGACGAGGATGACCAAATGACAAGGAATATGCATAACAAAAGAAACAACTACCCATCTAGAACCGGCAGCAAAGACAACAAAGTCATTCGAAGAGATGATCCAACACCATCATAATTTGCAGCCCCGCTTCAGCGACCAGTGATCCGGAGACACCAGTACTCCACCCTTTCGATGCAACAGCCCAATTACCTATCAACCTGAAGGCTTGAACCACATCACTGCCTGTCGTAATTGAGACATCCAAGGATCAAAGTTAATCCGGATGCCTTTGTCATTTTCACCTTCTTTTGGCCGCAGGCTGTATCATTGACAATCAGGGGAGTTTGCTCCCGAACTCCTAGGGCTCACCGTATAGACACAGTTTTCCATAGCAAACAGAGCCTCTCTGCCATCAAGGTCCTTGCCAACGATGGTCTCCTGGTTAATCGGATAATTGAGTCCAAGAAACAGAGAGTGTGAACCAAGGCTATTTACCCGCCTCCAACTAAAAAATCCTGATGGCCCCAACAAGCTAGTATCCTGCTCACGTATTTCATGGTGCTTGTATACAGTGGGGTTTTTGCAATATAAATTTTCCGGCTCATGTGTCCGAATGATCATCAGTCTTTTGTCATCGTCTGATCGAGCGAGGAACCAGTTATGCTTCCCTGTTTTTGGCAAAGGTGGTGTGATAACAAAGGGCAGTAACTGTAGGAACACTGCGTCATATCAAAAAGGATAGGCATTGTTAATGTAAGATCGGCATTGTTCAGAGTATGAGTAGGATAATGCAAGAAACAACATTGATATGTCCCTGTTGGAACTGGGAGGAAAATACAGGGAAATGTATACTGGGTTCGAAAATATAGAAGTGCCATGCATGGTTATATTCATGTTATCTCGCAATCGATTCTTCACAAGAAACTACCATGTACCTTGTCATGCATGTTATGTAATCATGTTTTGTCCTCACAAACAAATTCTTCAAGGTAACTAACAGACCATGCATTGTTATATACTCGTGTTCTGTGGGCAAAAAATTTGTGAGGATATTATTCTAGCCATTGATTGCTGAAGGGTGAATATAGGTATGTACACATGGTAAGCATTACAGAATTTCACTACTTCCAAATATAGAGTTCTCCATATGCACATTTACTTCCCTAATGTATGGTTAGATGAAACCAACAGTGTGGTGCATGTTTCTACATCATGAAAATGAGGAAAACTAACATGGCCATTGATACACACTCCTATTTAGTAGTAGCATATAGATTACTGTAACATAAGGATAATATCCATATATTCCTAACCGTTTGATTATTCATGGTACAAATTGGCTGTAATGACATGGTCACAATCGCATGAATTAACTCATTCCAAATATAGCTGACTTACGGCGTCTCTAATACATTGCCATAGTTCTACTCAAATTCTGCTCAAACAGGGATATGCCAATCATCACAAAAAGTTCAAACAGTGTCATGGCGTGATCATTAACATGAGACGGAAACAACTTACACGTGCCGTCCCAGCAATACGTGGTGCCATCTACTTTGTCGATCGCGTAGATGATGCCATTGTGTTCAATAGCATCACAGAAGTGTGTATCACCTTTGACGATGATCCACTGCGAGCTGGGTTCTCTCCAGCTAAAGAAGGCACCGGAGCAAAGATAGGCGAGTCCGCGGTCGAACAAGGCAATTAGCTTGAAGTCTACGTAATTCCCATGTCGTGTGGGCACTTGGCAGATTACAATCTTCTGCAAAACAAGGTCCGTCCAACTGACGTGGTAATCTAGAGGACTTGGACCGCGAGGTAATACTCTATATAATCCAATGGAGGAAGGATAATCTCATGGGAGGTCTGGAAGTTCACGAGCACCAACTTTTTACCGTCTTCTCTGAAGGCAGGCATCTAGTGGGAGTTCACGCCGACCCAGTACATACCTGCCAAGAAGTTTCGGGCGATGGTGATCGGATCAATGTCGAGGGAAATGATGTACGGCGACCCACTACATACCTGCAAAGAAGTTTCGGCTAATGGTATCGGATTGAAGTCAAGGGGCATCATGCATGCCTCCGTATCAAGGTGAGCCAATCTCGCAAGACCAAATAGCAGCAAGCAAGGTGTCTTGAAAAGCTTAGGCCTCGCTTCGACGATGGCCATGTGCATGTCCCTCGAGCATGCAGCCAGCCGCAGGGCACTCAACATATACATACACGAACAACAGAGGTTGAGGATGTCACTGGGGATGTCATATGGATGCTGCACGGTTCGCGTTCGGCCATGGTGGAGTTTGAAAGGTGGGGGTTTTGGGGGGCTTGATTTACGGGGGAGAAGGCTGTCGGTGCTGGAGCGGCTAGCGAGGGAATAGTGGTACTGGGGGAGGCGAGTGAGGCGACGGTACATGGGGGCACAGTGAGATGGAGACAGAGACGAAGAAGAAGATGGAGAAGGAGATGGAGATGGAGTGGTGCAATGGGAGCGGAGAGGGAGACGAGGCGAGGCGCCAATGTGCGGTACAACAACGATGACAGACTGCACAGTGCATAGGGTGAGGCTGACTTTGGTAACCTGAACACGCCGCCTTGACTAGTGTCAGGCGCAGGGTGTTGTCACTTCACTGTGAGGACTGGATGAATAGTATTTTGACCATCAAGTGTACCACAGTTGTACTACTACTACTACTAGTAGGAACATGAGTACTCCAGTATTGTATAGCGGAAATAGGTCTCCTGTGCTAGCATGCATGTTCACTTCATCATTCAGGTATCATCCATATTGCGAGCAAAACAAAATACTCGTGCATGCCCAATCAACGCCCTGCCGTGATGCATGCAGTGGTCATTCTGGTGCATCAGGGACGGCATGCAGATCGTTCCACACTTGAGAAGAGGAAAAATGGAAAGGTAGAATGCGGCATAGAGGAAGAGAACACTGGCTAACGAGTCTGGGAGGGGATCGAGCAAGAAGTGAATGCTCCACGCCTAAAGGTTTTGGGAAAACCTGATTTTCATAAGGTGACTTATACTCACCTAAACGGAGGGAGTATTCCTTAACCAGAGAATGTTGTGTCTCCCACTCATGCGCTCAAAAAAAAGAAGCTACGACACATTTTTATCTGTTTGCATAGGTCCCACCTATCAGGAAGGATGGGAACGTACACGAACAGGTACGACTCATCAGTCTACCCGCATAGCCTTTTCGTTTAGTCTACCTAGTCGTCTAATCAACTGCCTGCACGCCACTTCTCCCATTTACTTCTCCATCGGGAACCAATTATCCTCGGCTTCTTCACCTCCCCTTCGTCTTCATTTGCATTCAAACCCCACCGCGTTCACATTGTTTTAACCTCTTTAAATAATCATCTACTACTTTAGTTAGACTAGCCATCTAATCCTAATTCTCCAAACCATAGCCCTCCGTTCCAGCGGTTCCAAATGGCGAAAGAGATCGAGATGCAGGTTTTTAGCGTCCAACATGTCCTCGTCGAAGGATCGATGCGCATAGTTGCCACCGTCACCGTCCACCCAAGGGTTGTTCGGCAGTGGATCAACAATGTATCCAACTCCCTTGAAAAGGTAGAGACGAGGGTCATCGGTCTTGATGCAGAGTACACGGAGTGTGCCCCTAGGAAGATCCAGCGTGCCGCCGTCCTTCAGTTGTGCCTTGAAGATGACGTTTTGGTGTACCACATCATACACTCGCCCTCCATACCAGGTGAGCTTCATGATTTCTTGTCTCGGGAGGACGTATACTTCTATGGGGCAGCCATCGAAGGGGACAAACAGAAGCTGGAGCCATACAACCTTGATTTGAAAAGCATCGCTGACCTACAAACCAGAATCAAAATTCCTGTAGAAGATTGTGATAAACAGACACCATCCCTATTCGACGTAGAAAAATTTGTGCTCGGTACAAATCTTCAGAAGGGTGACGAGATGGTGGCATTAAGGTCGTCTGGATGGGAGAATTATCCCTTGACGTACGAGCGGATAAAATATGCTGCCCTCGATGCCCGTGGAGTTTCGAGATAGCTGCAAGGTACAAAGAGCTTGTTGCGAAGCTGTCTCCCACGGAGAATGAGAACAAGAAGAAGAAGAAGAAGAAGAAAAGGTTGCACCAGCAGGAGGGTATTATGGATGGATGAACTATTTCCTCTCTTTTAAAAGAAATATTCCCTCTCGGTGTATATTGATATAGATGGACTACTTCTATGGTGTGCATGTCTTTGGAACAGAGTAGTAGCATGGGTCCGCTTGACTATAAGGAACTATTTATCCGCATATATAGCTTTCTCTGCTACTCCTTCCAGTGATCGGTATGTAGTGCATGTGTCCGTAGACATGACAGCTTGTCCATGGAAGTTCAACTACGGCGACAATCACGTTTCATCTCACGATTCCCACGACGCATCTCCAACCCACGGCACCACGTGCCCCCGACGTGTGCCTCACCCCTCTCGGCCGCACCGCCCCTCTGCCTTTGTGTGCATGACATGTGGGCCACCTAAAATGCGGCGAGCATCAAGTTTCTACCACAGCCACACGCAATTTCCACGATGCCGCTCGAACCCATGACACCACACGTCCCCCGACCTACGGCTCACCCCTCTTGGCCCCACTGCCCCTCTGCCTTCGGGAGCATTACATGTGGACCAGTCACCTATCGGGTCCACATGCTATTGACTGAAAGGCGCTGAAGCTCGGTCCCGACGGCCCTGGGAGGGAAATGTAATTCCTGCGCCAGGGCTTGTGGTGCTCCCGCAGCACGAACTCGTGCCAAACTCGAGATTTGTTTCTTTACTATACATGAACGCAACGATTTAATGGACATTGTAATATCAACATGTGATGGGGAGCTCTAAATTTGAATTTGAAACTTATAAAACAAAAAGATTCAAAACAAATAAACTGGGAGAGAGGGAGTATATCGTAGGATGTGTCCCATACAAAATAAGTCCCCTGGTTTGTCACTGCGAAGATGCGGTTAGAAAGGAGCATAGTGTCTTCCTACTCGTACGCCAACAAATCGGCCGCAGAGAACATGGTCCACCTTTGACCGCCATGTGCAAGGTTCGTGCTATCTTATTCAATTCACCGTGGTTCCATCATACCAATTCATGCGGTGGCCCGTTGCATGGCTGATCCCAATGCTGGACAAAGGTTCTACGGGAACAGTGTCACCGTTGTAAATTTTGTGCAAACTGATGTTGGTACCCTCCCGTACATATGCAAGCCAATCTCCACTCGCACCGAGCCTAACCTGTGAAACAGTGGGCAGGGGGAGAATTTGGAAATGGACACGGAAGTAGTCTTTAGAATGCATTTACTACGTGATCAAACTCATCTTACCTGCTCATCGGAGGAAATCCGAGTGTCCCTCAACGTCGGCATCTCAAGGGGTGTCAACTTGCAACTACGGCCACGCCACGCTGGAGAGACTCCCAAGGAAACATCCTCTTGTGTTCCATGAAACATCAAGATGCATTTGTATGAGTATTTTATCTTGTGAGAGAAAAGGATGAACGAGGGAAGGCCTCTAGAGATAGAGATGGACACTACTACTACCAATGTGCTGGCCCGTGTGTTGCAATGGATCCAAAGTAGTAGAATAATACTTGTTCACGTGCTTGAAATATAAACACTCTAGTTTTGATATACATGTGTGAGCAGACATGACAGCTTGTCCATGGAAGTTGAACCATGACGACCATCACGTTTCTTGTTTCTACCACTGCCACACCCACACGCGATTCCCATGACGCCGCTCCAACCCACGACACGACGTCCCCCGACGTGGACATGGATCCTATGACGTGGCTATCACTGCCTTGCCCTACCTTTCCTTCGCTGACAGGTGGGCCAGCCGCATTTAAGGTCCGCATGTCATTGTCTCATAGGTCGGGCACTAAGCCACTGAAGTTCGGTCCCGTGGGCCCCGAGAGGGAAATTTAACTCCTGCGGCAGGCCTTGTGGTGCTCCCGTGGTACGAGCTCGTGCCAAAACTAGAATTTGTTTCTTACTACTACCAACTAGTACTAGTAAGGTACACGTGCATTGCACGCATGAGATTCTTGTGGTTTGTGCATTACGCTTCTACATGTGGAGTTTTCTGAATTCTAACGTGTGGCAAAATCTGGTGGAATGTAAGGTTAGGCAAGTTTGATTAACTTAGGTGAGTGTTTCGTTCAAGCCACACCTTAGGCAAGCCACACTAAGGCCCCACATGACATACACACAAAAAATGTGGCAAGATTCCCTTAATCTTGCCAACTTGTGGCTCTCATTTTGAAGAACTAATAACTTTGCCTAAGCTTAGTTGTGGCAATGTTAGTCATGAATTAAGGGGATGTTTGGTTCCTAGCCACACCTTGCCACACTTTGCCACACCTAACCTTAGGCAAGTTTGACCAAGTTAGGTAGGTGTTTGGTTCTAGCCACACCTAAGGCAAGGATTTTTTTTATGAGCAGTGAGCCCCACATGTCATAGACATAAAAAGTGTGGCAAGACTCCCTTAGGCAAGACAAAGTGTGGCTAACAATTTGAGCAACTCAACTAAGGCAAGTGTGGCAAAAATCATGTGGCAATATATGGTAAAGATAGTCACAATCCAAACAACCCCTAAGTTCAACCATGGAGTCTTCTAGATTATACATGTGGTAGAATCTGGTGGATGATATCCAACGGCCAGTAGCGCTCGGATTTGCCATCTTTGTACCGTCGGATTGGCTTCATCCAACGACCAACTTTCAAAGTTTTTTCACACACTATATAGGGGGTATAGACATAGATGTGCCGGTCCGTTGCAATGGATCCAAAGTATATCTATTTAGTGGAGTGCACTCTAAACACATTATCTATTTATTTTTCTCTAACCTTTCATAGCCATGCAACCAAGCCACATCAGCTTCATGGGTGTCCCCCACATCATATTATTCATACTACGTTGATTGAAAAAAAGATAAATCACCCAAAACAAGATCTTCCCGTTTTTTGTTCCTACGATGTTGTGCCGTGCACGTACCTACTAGTTGTATAGTGGTAGTACTAGTAATATAGTTAGGAGTACAAACTTGGTACTAGTAGGAGTAGTACTAGTATGGAATGCTCCTACTCTATCAACGAGCCCCATCTGACACCAAATTTCTTGGCTTCTGTGCTACAGCTAGATCTTCCCCGCGTTTCTGTTTTCCAACCCGGCGGCGGGCGGGTGTCAGTTTGCTCAACGGAGGTCCCACATGAAAGTGAAAATGCTAGGCAACACGCCTTCCGTAAGCTATGTGTCATGCCGGATGGGCCGTGGAGTACTCCCGATTCCCGGGCATGTGGGGGTGCGAGGCAAACGCGGCAGGCCTTTTCCTTTTACTAGCAATGTGCCCGTGCGTTGCGACGGATCCAAAGTAGTAGAATAGTAGTATTTGTTCACAAACTTGAAAGAAATCACTATTGTTTTGATATACTCCTAATATATTACTCCCTCCGTACCTAAATATTTGTCTTTCTTGAGATTTCAAAGGGACTATCACATACAGATTATATAGACATATTCTAGTGTTTCTAGCAAGATGCCCGCGTGTTGCACGAAGTTGATGGAAAAGGTAAGCACAACTTATAAATTGATGGATGGAGTACTAGTTACAATGGTGCACATAATTAAGCAAAGGGATTGCACATGTCGGTATTGACTGGAACGAGAATGCAACAGCATAGTAAGAATTAAGGCCACGATGATGCGATCATAGTGGTGGTTACAGAAGGCAAGAAGAAAGATGGATCCATGAATGTACGACCTACTCCTCCTCAACTTAGTGCGCCGGGCCACCGACCGGCAGCTAAGGAGCGGCGGCTTTTGTGGCAAGGTCGAGGTGCTTCTCAGCAAAGGCATCCAAGGCTTCCAGCCGGTTGAGGAAGGCCAACGTCGTAACGTCCTCACTGACCTTGTAGATACCTATGTACACGATTTGCTCGTACACGTGGATGTGTAGGTCGATGAATTCTTGCAGGGCGAGGCGCCTCGCGGCAAGCGTGACCTCCAGGTGGACATTCTTCATGGCGGCGGCGGGCAGTCGTAGGGCCACCAGTGCTTGAAAGAGGTTCCGGCCATGGAGGCCAATTAGGGTGGCAGGCAATGAGGAGCCCGGGCGCGCGGGCTGGAGGAGTACGACGATGTCGTCCACGAGCGTCTTGAGGACAGTGATCTTGTTGCTGGTTGCAACGATCATCTGGTCAAACTGAGAGTCATAGTTGGTGTCGACGGCGGCCATCCACCAGCCGGTCTCCAACACCGTCTGGAGACGATCCTCGGCGCCATGCCGCAGGCCGGCGTCATGGACCATCTGGTGCAGCCGCTGGCCACTCTCGCGCATCAGCGCCATGGGTCTCGAGTGAGCTCTTTTGTGCTTAGTGTAGGTGTCTAAGCAAATGCTTAGGTGCGTACGATGTGCTAGATGCATTGGAATGGAGGGGCACCTTTATATGAGGGCAATGAGGGCAAACTGCGTTGCATTCACATTGTGCAGCCTCTTTTCCCGGACCTCCTCCCATCACTTCCCTCATGCATTAATTGAAGGGGGATGCATTGGCCGTTCAACATATCGGGAACCGCTACTCCCTCCCTTGTCTGCATTAAAGCCGTATCGGGAACTGCGCCGCCCGCTATCAAATCAAATACTCCCTCCGTCTAGGTGAGTATTAAGTCATCTTATGAAAACCAAATAGTAAACACATAGGCGTGGTGCATTATCTCTCACATTGTTTCTTATTTTTTGACATAAATAGATAGGTGGGGCTTGTATGCTTTTAATGACTTGAGACTATCAAGCATGACATGCAGTGGTCAGTTCGTTGCACAAGAACAAATACAACCCACGTCTGCACACACACATCTTATATCATCACATCCAATGGCTATAAAAGATGAATGAGACCAAATTATATCTCATCTAGATGAGTTCTAGCAAAACTATATTAATAATACTACTTAGTACTCCTGTGCCATGTATCATATATTAGTATCATGTAGTACTTTATTTATTGCCATGTATGACACATAGTCCTCAACTCTCTCTCTCTCTTTCTTCATTTAATTCTATGACACCTCATCAAAATTGCTAAGGCTAGTACCATTACAACCATCCTTAGCAAATACTCCCTAAACATTAAGTTCTCTCGTTTTCCTCTCCACCTTGGTCACCTAGATGGAGGGAGTATACTGTGCAGGCTATTCCTGCACGGTAGGAGGCGGGGCAGTTCCGCCTAGTCGGTTCGATAGAGACGCGAGAAGACAAGGGAGTAGGCTACTGCAAAACGTAGGGCTGCGTGATTTGACATTGAGTTACTGCTGGACAGGTGGGGCCCCGTGATTTGACTTGCCATTATCATTTTAACTGCGGCGCTACGACCGGCGTGAGTCTCCCGATTCATGACCACCTCCAGACAGGTGCCTCTCCCAATGCTCCACCATGTAGTAGAGACTGGCTCTTGCATGAGAGCCCACTTCTCCACTTTTTCCTTGCCTCTCTTTCCTCCACATATGCAAAAATGCCATGTAAAGCACATTATTGTACTTAGGTTGGTCGTAATGGATAGTATCATATACTAGTATCATGCCTATGATACTTTTGTATGATACTACATTCGTAATGCATAGTATCATGTGTTGGTATCATAGGATAGTTTATTTATTGTCATGCATGACACATAGTGGCACATCATTTAATATGATACTATAGTAAGTATCATATTATGATACTCAACTCTCTCTTTTCTTCATTTAATTCGACGTCACATCATCAAGATTGCATAGTTGGCATGCATGATACTACTCCCCTTACAAGAAGCCTTACTTGCTCCTACAGGTGCTAAGCTTGCCACATAGGAATAAAGTCTGATTGTGGCAAGTTAATCAAGAAGATAGAGACTAGTTTGGTGACCCAAGGAAGAAACGGTGCTAAGCGCGTGTACCTAGGTGAAAAGACAATTTTGAGTCTATAGCTAATTAAATGAAGCAAACTTAGCAACACCATTTCATTGGAAGAGGTCACTCCTTGGCAAATGCAATAAATACTAGTACTCCCTGTGTCCTAGTGTCAAAAACATTCTTATATTATGGGACGGAGGGAGTATGAAGAAAGAGATAGAGAGGAGTAAAAAAATACACTTATAGCCAACCTTATAGCTAACCTTGTTGTAGTATGAGTGACCAAGTGATGACTATGTATGACATGCCAACATCAGATAGCCTAACGCACCGTGTTAAATCTCCAAGGGCGCGACCGCGCGAGCGACGCGACGGTCGTGGTAGGCGCGACCATGATACGGGCTGCTGGCAGCCCTTGGATCTGAGATCAAACGGTCGCATGCTAAGTTGCTGAAAATTTGCAGAATAACCCTCCAGGATAGGATATTCACCCATAGGTCTAGAATCACGCCATGCAACCGTGGGATATTCAGACGCATGTTTGAAAACTTAAATGATGAGTGGGTCGCTGGGCTAGATGTTGAGTACACCACAGTCCTAGGACGAGAGAAGGATCTAAGTGAGGAACAGAAGAAGAAGCCCGCCGTGATCCAGGTTTGCGTGCATGACTTATGATTGGTTTACCACATATGCCATGCCGATGTTGAGTGCGAGGAATTTAAGAGCTTTCTCAAGAGCGTCCTAGTCAAGTTTGTTACTGTAGACTTTACGAACGAAAAAAGAGTCCTGGGTCGGATAGGCCTCATTGTAGGCAACCCGTTCGACCTCCAGAAGAATCGGCTGCTGCCCTCCCGCGGTCAGCCTTCAATGCTGACCCTAGCAAGAGCCATGGTTCATCCTTCGTACAGTAAACTGGAGAAACCTCCGCACACATTTCATCGTCATGCATGACAGTGGAATGTACTAGATATAAACCACATCCAGTATGCTACAATGGATGACTACCTTTGTTTCAATATCTACAAGGGTTGGATGAAGAGCAAGAGCCAAGTGTGCGGTTCAAGCAAAGAAAAATCGGCCAAGAGGAAGAGGGACAAGGATAAAGTCGAGGACGTGGACGAGGACTCCGAGTAAGGTGGCAGTGTCATTGCTCATGGTGGTTCTAACGCAGTGTCTCCGGAATAGTTGCAAAGTTTAATTTTAGGTGTGCTTAATTTAATTTGAGGGGTGTGTTGTGATGAGCCCCCGGCAGAACTATGTTATGTTTCTTCTCGTTACTTTAACTCTTCAGTACGTACATACTAGTATTTTTTACATTTCATCTTTTAGTTGGTATAGTACTACCACTCGTTTCCTCACATTATATACGTACAATATATATGGCCAACATCATATAGCCAACAGTTTAGTTGTCAAAGAATTTCAGGGTGCTTAGTTTTGTCAAAGAATTCCAGGATGCTTAGTTTTATTAGAGGGGTGGGTTTTGCTGGACACCATTATTGTGACTAGCCTTTTTAATAGTACTATATGCATAATTTGGCGATGAGCGCTCTCTATATGTACCACCTTTTTTTTAATTTCAAGTTTTGCTCCATGGCGCAATCCATCGATACTACTGTTGTACAAAAGTATACATTTTTTTAAACGCTAGAGGGCGGGGCAGTCTAGCTCGGTTGATTTCACGAGTGGCGAGGGCCTTTGTGATTTGATGGCTCATTACTGCTGTCAAATCGAATAGTACTGCACCGCCCGCTGCACGCCCGGTGCCTCCATTAAACCCCTCCATTAAACCCGCATGCAAACCGAGAATCCTACTCCGGCCACACGTCCGTTCATGAGCGGGCCGGAATTAAACGCAACACCGGCCGAGCTCCTCCCGTCCGCCCTCAGTTTAAACGAGGCTAGACGCCGGCCAAGCTCCTACCATCCGCCCTCTATTTACACGAGGCCAGATAGACAGCGGGCAAGAATCGGACCCCTCCGCCGCTCCCCCATCTCCTCCTTCACCATTTTCTCCACTCTTTCGATAGCTTCCGATGAGCCATTCTCCGGCATATTACCCAGCTGGGTGGCCCTCCGAGCCCTCTGGATACGGCCGAGGCCGCTCAGTGCTTCAGCAACCTCGCTTGGCCCGATGGAGCCAGTTGCCGCCCCAAGCAGGCGCGTGGTTCAGCAACTCGCCGCTCAAGTTCAGCTCGATGAGGAGTGGCGAGTTGCTCCACGCCATCATGGCGGCGAGCACACCGGTATGGGCGCCATCGCTGCCACGTCGTACCGCGCCACCAGTGTCTGCGGTGGCCGCACCTCTCGTGTCTGTGGGCGCGCCTCCCGTGCCTGCTGCAGCGCCATGCAGGCAGAGACAGAAACAGGGTGCGTGGAGAGCGACAAGTCGGTGGCCAGCTTCTCTGTGTCCACCGCCATCATCGAGGAGAAGTAGAACACAGGAGGCCGTCGCCACTTGGGACCCATGAAGGCCACCGCCGAGGCGACGACCACGGATTCAGGTGGTTTCTTTGCTGCTTTGTCTCTTTTGAGGACCTTCGTTGACCCCACAAGTGTCTGACGGACATGAGGAAGACAAAGGGATCCGCGGGCGGCCATTTAGAACTAAAATAAGTCTAGATACATCCATTTCTAGGACATGTATTTCTGGACGGATGGAGTATTAATTATACAAGAGAGCCGGATTGGCACCTCTTAGTTCATGTAAATGTAATGAAATCCATCATGTTTATATGAAGATCCGGCTTTTTATACGAAATCCTTCATGCTTATATGAAATCAGTCCGTGTTTGCACGAATTTCATCTGGTTGGTTAGAGTTGTAAAAATTTATGCCACTGGCATTTGATGTCGTCCTTCGCAGAAGGAAGAGGGAGGAAATTTGCCGGCTGCCGTTGGAGATGCTCTTTATGCTGGAAATAATAGAGCGACATCCAATCCATTTGAGTTAATTGCCTGTATGATTGTCCCTCTATAAAAAGTTAGCATGTACAGTGTACACGTGACTTGCAGGATGGCTATAGCTTCGTACAGAAAGTTAAAAAGAAACAAGTCCATCCTTAATCTTGTATTCTAAGTACTCTCTGGGTTTCACTGTTAGTACAATAGCGAAAGAAGTATATATTAAATAAGTAGAGTAATATATAATATACAAATCTAAAGTTAAAAGACGGAATTCGAACTCATGTCATCGTGTTGCGAGCATCCGGCGCTAACCAGCCCAACACATTTTTGTTGTAGACCATGCTGGAGATATATCTCCATGTCTACTCTTATATATACTCCATTCGTTCCTAAATATTTGTCTTTTTCAGATTTCTAATGGACTACCACATAAGGACGTGTATGTAGACATATTTTAGAGTGTAGATTCACTCATTTTGCTCCGTATGTCTTTTCAGGAAGGGGTCAGATTTGTCATTGGTTTATTTATGAGGTATCCAGATGGCACTGCACAATCAAGAAAAGAGGGTAACATCAAAATTATGGACTACTTTTTTGAGTATGTCGGTAAGGTCCGGTCATAGTCACTTGTTGAAATCTCTAAAAAGACAAATACTCCCTCCGTCCGGAAATACTTGTCATCAAAATGGATAAAAGGAAATGTGTCTAGACGTATTTTAGTTTTAGATACATCTCTTTTTATCCATTTTGATGACAAGTATTTTCGAACGGATGGAGTAGAAAACAGAGTTGGTGATGATGGTGTGCGTGACATCCTGCAATATAGGCCGTTGGATTTATATCTAACGGATAGAAAAGAAACTATGGAAATTTTGCAAAAATATACCCACACGTCTCTCCATGTTCGGAAATAAGGCCTTCCGTCGTTCAGCCTTTTCTCTCACAAGATAAACTACTCATACAAATGCATCTTGATGTTCCGTCCAACGCACGGACATCTAGCTAATTTCTTTTAAAAATAGTTGATGCGGTAATTGGGTTGAAGTGATATATTTTATGTCTGCCCGAATGATTTCAAATTCACTAGTACTAACAAAGAAAAGGTTGCCTTGTTAATTAACAGAAAACAGGGTGAAAACTATCACATGAGGCCGGTAAAAACAAGGCACACTGGGTTCAGCATCATCGTCACTATAGTTGTGCGCGCGCGAGAAGTCTACATATCGAGGGGGCTACCGAGCGAGGCACCGAGACACAATGTTTGAGAAAGAAAGCAATTGATAGATTATGATCAGATCGAGTTGTCACCCTTCTGCTGTCATTGTTGGGGGGAGAGAGAAAGACGTATCGAGAATGTGCGCGGTAGGCACAGAGGCACAACTTGCGAGTGTGTGTGTGTGTGTGTGTGTGTGTGTTTGAAAGAGGAGTAGATGGATTATTATCAAGATCGATGTGCCACCCTACTCCTTCGGTGTCGGGTAGTGTGTGTGTGTATGTTTGAGAGAGAAGCCAGTCGATACATTAGTATCAGGATCGAGGTGTCACCCTACTCCTTCGGTGTTGGGAAGTGTGGGTGTCTGGGTGTGTGGGGGGGGGGCAGTGACACTCACATATCTCTACTCTTATAAAAAAATAGAGTTGGTGATGATGGTGTTCCTGCCATCCTGCAATATAGGCCATCCGATTTATATCCGGCGGATAGGAAGGAAACTATGGCAATTTTGCAAAAAGATACCCACACCCCTCTCCGCATTTGCAAATAAGGCATTCCGTCGTTCATCCTTTTGTCCCACAAGATAAACTTCTCATACAAATGCATCTTGATGTTCCGTGCAACGCATGGGCATCTTGCTAGTAGGGAGAAGGAGTTTGTGTGACACATATCTAGCTATATTAAGGGGTAGGTAGATAGCATATGTGTGAGAGACATTATTATACTTTGAGACATTAGTCGTTGTGGGTGGGCGGAATTAAAGGGGTGGGCGTGTTAGACATAGAGAGCGTGTGTGTTTCTGTGTGAGAGACTTGTAGGACGGGGTAGAAAGACGAATTTAACCCTGACGGAGGGAGAGAAATACACGAAGTGCGCGTGCGTGATTTCGATGCCCACATGGAAATGAGATATTTATGCGTGTGAGAGAGATTGCACAATTCATTCACGTATCACTATCTAGCGATCGTGGACGTGCATCGCTTGAACATAAGTCAATATCTACTTCGTATCATGGCCAAAGGTACAATATCGATTCAATGCTATAAAGATTGGACACTCACATATCACATTTTTTCTATTTAAATAAACCTTTTCAGTTGTGCATGCCAAAGTTACAGTGATGTTTCTTCAAACAACCAATGTAGCTATCATGTACATGCACCATTGTTACTCTTTCATTCAAATTAATTAGTCTTGGATGATTTAAGTTTCTATTTTGAAGTAATTTATGTAATATTCATATATGAATTCAACGGGTACGCAATTTATGAAATGGAGGCTATGTAATAATATGACGTAACACTTTCAAGTAGCTGACTACAATATCCATTTCTTTTTGTGCGCCTCTACACTAACATGTCAATGCATTATGTTTAAATTAAATAACCAATGGCACTAAATTATCTATTTACACGAGAAATACATAGGCTGAGCGTTTGACCCCTTTTTTTGTGAACACGCCACTACACCCGTACGATTGGCCGCGCCCGTGTGAACGTCCAAGTTATCGGCGCATCATCCCGAGTTATTGTCTTTTTTATGGTGTGGACTTCACACCAGTTATTAGCTGCTGACGCGTGCCCCGTGTACATAGTCTAGCATGACCTTCCCGCTAGCACGGTCCAAAATTAGTTGAAACCAGATATGAATGATCCCGCGGGCGGCAAAATATCCCGCCTCCTTCTAAAATTTCCGCCACCTTAGTCTTTAGCATGCGAAATCCCCCTTTTGTCCTTGGTGCACTGTCAGGCCCAATATGTGATACTATCCTAAAGAGACTCGAAGGTCCCACCAAGGATAGAACCGCATATTGATACGCTTTTTCAAGGTGGATATCATTACATCAACATTACATAATAGATGGGGATATATACAAAAGGCATACAATGCCACACGAATACAACATCACAATACATAAGAGCAACATCCGACTACGGATGAAACACAAACAGAAACTCAAACGACATCCACCCTGCTAGCCCACGCTGCCGACCTGGAACCTATCCCCTGATCGAAGAAGAAGCATAAGAAGAACTCCAAAACAAGCAAACATCACTCTCGCGTCATGATCATCGCATAACCTGTACCTGCAACTGTTGTTGTATTAATCTGTGAGCCACGAGGACTCAGCAATACCATTACCATGGGTATCGAGACTAGCAAAGCTTAATGGGAAAGGAAGGGGTAAAGTGGTGAGGTTGCAGCAGCGACTAAGCATGATATGGTGACTAACATACGCAAATAAGAGCGAGAAGAGAAGCAACGGAACAGTCGTGAAGCTAGCAATGATCAAGAGGTGATCCTAAACTCCTACTTACGTCAAACATAACCCAAAACCGTGTTCACTTCCCGGACTCCGCCGAAAAGAGAGCATCACGGCTACACATGCGGTTGATGCATTTTAATTCGAATCAGGTGTCAAGTTATCTACAACCGGACATTAACAAAATCCCATCTGCCACATAACCGCGGGCACGACTCTCGAAAGTTTATACCCTACAGGGGAGTCCCAACTTAGCCCATCACAAGCTCTCACGGTCAACGAAGGATATTCCTTCTCCCTGGAAGACCCGATCAGTCTCGAAATACTGGTTTACAAGACATTTCGACAATGGTAAAACAAGACCAGCAAAGCCGCCCGATGTGCCGACAAATCCCGATAGGAGTCGCACGTATCTCGTTCTCAGGGCACAACAGATGAGCCAGACGTTGGGTTGGCATAGACCCTGGTTTCCCAGGGGGCACCGGACATCGCTCGGTTTGGACCAGCACTTAGAGAAGCACTGGCCCGGGGGGCTAAAATAAAGATGACCCTCGGGTTGGCCGACCCAAGGGAAAGGTATAGGTGGTGGTGAGGCAAATGGTAAAACCAAGGTTGGGCCTTGCTGGGGGAGTTTTATTCAAAGCGAACTATCAAGGGGTCCCATAAATCACCCAACCACGCAGGGAACGCAAAATCAAGGAACATAACACTGGTATGATGGAAACTAGGGCGGCAAGAGTGGAACAAAACACCACGCATAAGGCCGAGCCTTCCACCTTTTACCAAGAATATAGATGCATTATTTAATAAGAGATATTGTGATATCCCAACATAATCCTGTCCACCATGGAGCAATCTTCAACTTCACCTGCAACTAACAACACTATAAGAGGGGTTGAGCAAAGCGGTAACATAGCCAAGCAATGGTTTGCTAGGAAGGGTGACAAGGTTAGAGGCTGACATGGCAATTTAGGAGGCCTGAAGAACAAGGGATAGGTAGCGCAGCATAGTGATAGAACGAAGCAACTAGCATAGCAATGATAGTAGTGAGATACAAGGTGACGTCATCTTGCCTGAAATCCCACAAGGAATAAGAACAAGTCCATGAAGAAGATGAAGCCACGAAGACGAACCAAGCGTAGACGAATGAATCCTCACGATCGCAACGAAACAGGAACTATCCAGAAGAAGCACACAACAAGGTAAACACACCACACATATACATGACATGATGCACAGCCAAGAATGATACATGACAAAGCTACATGAAGCTACTCATGGCATGAGATGATGCATACAAGAACAACACATCAAGGCAAGTTTAAATGAGGCCGGAAACAACATATAACAATTCCGGTAGTCCTCATATGCAAATTTAGAAATTTGGTACAAAACTGAATAAACCTTATGTTCAAGTTGTTATCAAGGCCGCTTGGCAAACCTCGGGCCATTCCGAGAAAGTTTAACACCCACTCACAACAGGAGACAAAAGGGGGACGCCAGAGGACATAGGAGTGTCGGATTGCAAAACGGACAACGGGGAAAATGCTCGGATGCATGAGACGAACACATATGCAAAATGAGATGCACATGATGACATGATAAAATGCAACATGCAAGCAAATGACATGGCAACAAAGGAGAATAACTGGAAGACACCTGGCACATTGAATCCGGGGCGTTACATGCACGGAGACCAACTGTTACAATACCGCCCTCATCTACATGATAGGTCGGGGCTGCTTTGGTAACTTCCGGTCCCCCCACTACACGGCACCCCCATTTCCTCTCCCCCTCCCGCAAAAACGACTAACTCCACAGCCCCAGAGCATCTTACATCACATCGTCCGTACTTCATCGTCCTTTCTCCCCTTCCCTCTCGAAAGCCTAGACAGCTCATCCACCGGCGTACCATAGCCCATTCACTGCCAGCGGCGTCCACCTCGCTGGATCTGCTTCTGCGCCGCATCTACCCCTCCCACCTTCCCTAGAAACAAGTAGACTTCTCATCCAGCACTGTACCATAGCCCGTTCAGTGCCGGCCTTGTCCACGGCGTCGGATCTGCTTTGCTGGTACTCTCATCAACCGCCGCGCATTTGCAGCGGCTCATTCGTACTCCCCCACTGGAGACGCTTCGTCCACACCCCCCGGAGCCGCCCCACCGACGCCCCCGTCGATGGTCTCTGATCCTCCTCACCGACACATTCCTCAACCCTACCGGAGCCGCTTTGCCGACACCTTCCTCCACCCTACCGGAGCCGCTTCGCCAACCCCATCGTCAACCCTACCGGAGTAGCTTCGCCTATACCATTCTCAACCCTATCGGGGCCGCTTTGCCAACTCACAAGTCCATGGCCTTAGATCCGCTTCCTCGCACCCTCATCCAACCTACCGGAGCAGCTTCTGACGCCACGTCCACGGCCGCAGATCCGCATCGTCGACACCACCCTTAACCCAACCACCGAAGCAGCTTCTGATGCCCCGTCCACGGTCGCAGATCCGCGTCGTCGACACCATCCTTAACCCAACCATCGGAGCAGCTTCTGACGCCACGTCCACACCGTAGTCCACCCTACCGGAGCCGCTCCACAAACACCCTACTTGACGGTTCTAGATCTCCTTACCGGACCCCGACACCTAGCGCAGCGTCATCACCCTTGACGTTTCTAACCTGATTCCCACCGTCTGGAGAGATGCCAAGCACCCGCCACGGCCTAGGTACTTGTCACCTTTAAACCCGTTCAGCATCACCTACCCGATGTACTTCAAATATACTAACCGGTCGCTGTTACCTGTTATGCAGCTGGCAAAAACTACAAGGATGATGTTTCTTCTGGATCTAACAGCTTGGCCAACCAAGATCCTGGACTGAGGCATTGCTATGATCTTGTAAGCGCGTCTCTCTCTCTTGTATTGTTCTGTGCCTGCCAGCATGCTTTGCTAGGATTTTCAACCAGTAATCCCTTTGTGCAGACAATGATTTCTACTACTGGCTGCTAAATTAGATATGTAGATGTCATACATGATACTACCTCATACCTCCGTTCCTAAATATAAGTCTTTCTAGAGATTCCACTATAGGCTACATATGGAGCAAAATGAGTGAATCTACACTCGAAAATGCATCTATATACATATGTATGTGGTCCATAATGGAATCTCTACAAAGACATTATTTAGGAACAGGAGCAGTACATTACACAAAATCGTAGGTGGCATGTAGGAATTCCAGTGCACTACATTAGGCTCCCTTAGAGTGCCTGCTAGTCCAGCATACAGAGTCATGGCTAGTTTATGGTACGCACACAATCGTTAATTGGTGGTTTAAATCATGTAGAGATGTCTGAAATTAGCCGTGTCAACTTGCAGATAGGGTTACACAATGAAAAAGTAAAACATGTATGTGGCCATTTCATGGAACATCGCAAAAAAAGGAGAGGCAGCGGTGAGCCTATACAGTGTGCTATGGTACGTCACTCCTCCATTGCAGTTATTTGTATGCCAGTTCTATTAGCCAAGTTTCTTAGGGACATTTATTACGAGTTATCCTAAGAAAATAAGCACATGTGAATATAAGCTCCATGTAATAAGACAACCAGTTCTTTTCATTGCGTTTTCAGCTTATCTTTGGTATGATCAGTGGAAAGTATAGATTGCATTATATTTTTTTTATTTTGCTGCCCATATGGAAATTAATTTGACTTGCAAACATCACAAATTGAACCCAGTGCAGTAATTAATATGATGGGAAAACAGACCATCACAATTTGCTCAAAATGGAAATACAAAGATACCATCTACTTGGCACAATCTACTTTGGTCAATGTTTTCCATAGAGATCCCATTGCCTAATTTAAACAAAGAACGCATGACCCACATTTAAATGAAGAACATTTATTTATTGAAATTCAATGGTCCAAGTGGCTGGTTATTATCATATAGCAGCAGCACCTGAAAGCATCATATAGCAGCAGCAGCAGCTCATAGCAACTCATCATACAGCAGCAACACTCTGTAATTCATCATGTACCAGCAGCAGCTCATAGCAATTCATCATATAACAGCAGCAGGAGCAGCTCATAGCAATGCATCATATAGCAGCAGCAGGAGCAACTCATAGCAATTCATCATATAGCAGCAGCAGGAGCAGCTTATAGCAACTCATCATATGGCAGCCGCAGGAGCTCGTAGCAATTCATCATACAGCAGCAACAGCAGCTCATAGCAACTCATCATACAGCAGTAGCAGCTCATAGCAATTCATCATATAGCAGCAGTAGGAGTAGCTCATAGCAATGCATCATATAGTAGCAGCAGAAGCAGCTCATAGCAATTCATCGTATAGTGGATCAGAATGAAAATTTGGCAAAAAATCAGAGGAGATCCTCACCTTGTTGGATGAGCTCATCCTTCAGCAGCACCTCAAGGCCATGGCCTGGGAGGAGGGGAGGGGGAATAAGGTGCCTTCTGCTGCAGTGTGGCATCAGCCGTAGTTGTGCAACGCCCGCCGGAGTAGTGCGTTGGATGAACCATAGTGGAGCAGCTGCTGGAGACCATGAGAATGAGGGGCGGCGCCAGAGGGAGGAGCAGCCAGGGAGATTTGCCCCTACCCGCCGGCCATGTAGCCTAGCTGGACATAGCATCGTCGAGGACCAGGCCAGATGGGACCAGTGGCAATGACTCGCTGGAGGAACCCTAGTACTGCTGGCAGGGGATCGAGGTAGAGGGAAAGGGGAGAGGAGATGCAAGCGGGCAGGCAATGAATTCTTGCGTGTTTGTTTTTACTTGAGGGTCAGGTGTGACACGGGCGTCACCAGTTGCATTTTGAGTGTAATATAGGCAGACAACAGAGTCATTTCACTATTCCCCTTCCCTTCAACTTTTAGTGAGATTCTACGTGAAACACCCCCCTCCAAAGCGAAATTAGTTAAGCCCAAGCCCATAACTCAAAAATGACTTCTTTACATCTTTATGGCTTATTTTGACAATATGCCCTGAAAAGGCAGAATCAAACTGGCCCTTAACCTACAATTCAATTGTGCGTGCAATGATGAATCACTCCTGCCTGCTATTTGTACATTTAGGCATCATCATACATGGCATAACCTAATACATGTGCATTCCATTGTAGAATCTGGAATATGCAATGTTTATGTTAGTTCATATGTTGCACATGATGTTTAAATGCCCCTTAAATCTGGTCAGTCAAGTGATGGTCTTTAAGCCTCCTTCTTTGCTTCTTTTCTTGATATGTAAGATTTGCTCACACATCTGTTCAATTGCTTGTTTGCATCAGCCAGCCATACTAGGACTTTTTGCTTTGATTACTTGATGTTCTTGACCTCACGCTCTAACAAAGCTTGTCAACGATTTAAACACTAAGGGTTGTTGTAGTGGGGCCTTGTCTAACTCATAGGTGACATAAAGGTTTGGTTGTACACTACAGTAGGCTCTCCAAGAGTACCTGGAGATCTAGTTCGAAGGTATGCCTAGTTTTTACATAGTGCAGACATAGTAAATGCTCATTTCATTGTGTGCAAGTGCAAGAGATGCGGCATATTTCATTATGTGGTGTTATTTTTGTTATAATCTCATCCTTTCGTGTTCACAGACTGGAAAGTATGCATATTTATCTTCCAAGGAGACGAGTAACTAGTTTGTGTCACCTTGCAGAGGGGGTGCAATGAAGATAAGATTGAGGATTTCCAAGTACAAGATGTTAGGAAGGAGCCTTGCAAGAGAAGTAGGAGCTGCGCTGAGCCTCTTCAACTTTCTAAGGTAAGTCACTCTATGCAACTCAACAGTTCAATTCCTTGTTTGTTTCAGGCATAGTTAATTTGCTCTTTTCAATTGCTTTATTTGTCCTCAGTTAATGAGATGCCCAAATAATCATGCCTAATGTTCGGTACTTGTATAACTATTAGTTTACATAATTAAAGGCCTTACCATTTAATTACTCTACCGAAGTGTGCCTGAAGCTTTGAAGTATATTAACCAACTATTATTGCATGAGGCTCACAATCTAGTTTATACTACGCTAATGATTGCATAGTTTTGCCTGCTGTAGTATGTTTGTATGAAAACCTCTGTGGTTCATCATGCTCCCTAAGACTTTAATTGAGATACAGAATGGCCAACTGCTTGCTTATACGCAACGTGCTGTCTAAATTTGTAACCTGTCTGTGTTTTCGATTGGGCCCCAACATCATGCTCCTCTAGTGAACTAAGAGGGATTTCTGTATGCAGGCTGCACAGACTATCTTTCTTATAATTTTTAAAATATCACCTGCTTATGCTTCATGACGTGTAACATTATTGTTAGTCCTATTTTGCCATGTAGTACAAAATAGTGTCTTGCTCGCTTCACTATTGTAACTATATTTTTGCCCTAGTCATGTGTACTTACAGAAACATTTCAGGATGAAGTGACATCAACACAAAGATCTGCGAGCAGTGCGGCATGGCCGTTACCAAATGATTATGGATTGGAATTGGAATGTGCTGATGTTCTCGAACATCAACTAGAGGTGGCAAGACAACGTGTACATGATTGTCAACATTTAATCAACAAGTTGAGACTAGACATGCAGGTATTAGATGTAGGAGTCAAAAAATGAAACAAGACACTGAGGTAACCATGAAGGAATTGGAGATTTTGCAGACTAAAATTTTTGCTACCTGAATCCGGCCAATCGATTATAGTTCAAATGGAGTTAAATTGATGCGCGTCCATGATGTATGAGCTGTATTTGCCCAGTGTATGTAATTTACTGTTTGTGTATGCTTTATTAACACCTGTGTCGAACCATAATGCCCAGTGGGTATAATCGGATGTAATTTCTTTATTGTATAGTGTAGGATTATTCTACCTTTCTATGCCTTGATCTCTTTGTTGTATAGTGTATGCTTTTTAGAGGTGATAGTATTGAGTAGGATAATTCTTTGTATATGCTATATCGTTCAAACGGGGGCCAACTCGCCCGACCATGGCCCTTCATGGGCCGTACGATCCCATGGGTCATGTACGGGCCGTCGGATCCATGGGCCTTCAATCGGCCATCGGACCCATGTGCCTTCAATGGGCCGTCGGACCCATGGGCCTTCATTGGGCCATCGGCTCCATGGGCCTTCAATGGGCCGTCGCATCCATGGGCCTTCTACGTCTCGTAGGATCCATGGGCCTTCTACGTCTCGTAGGATCCATGGGCCTTATACGGGCCGACTCATATATGGGTATTGTACGGGCCTTTAATGGAAATCGTATGTTTTATGGGCTGACCATAACGGGCCGTTAATAGGCCGTATTTGGTGATGCTATGAAAAAGGCCCAACAGATTAACGGTCCACAAATGGGCTGACTGTAACGACGAGCTGAATTTGGCCCACAAGCAGAAAATGACAGTAACGGGTCGTAAGTAACCGAATGCTGCAAATGAGCCCAAGAATAAATGGGCCCTCAGAAGGCAAAAAGATAACTTGGGCTGGAAACGGCCCAATGGAATAACGGGCCGTTAATGGGTATAAAGTGATACATTGTTCATTACGGGCCAGTTTCACCACGGGCCGTTTATGGGTGTAAAGTGATACACTGTTCATTACGGGCCAGTTTCAACACGGGCCGTTAATGGGGCAATAGTTACAAAGGGCCTCATATGGGCCAAAAGACGTCATGGGCCATACATGGGCCAGAAGTGAAAACGGGCCGGAATCATATTGGATGGCCCAGATGACGCTACTGGGCCTAATTCGGATAGGGCGTAACGGGCCTTGGGTTAGCGGGTTGTAAATGGGCTATACGCGAACAGGCCGTTAATAGCCTTTCCATGTGCCGGCCCTCCACCTTTTGACCAAATCAACTGGGCCGGCCTTTTCACAGGAATGGGCCACTGTTGGGCCGTGCCACGTGTCGACGTATCATAGGCGCCTTCTGTCCAATGAGTGGATGACATCTGTCCCAACGATGAGCCGACACGTGTTTCCTCCAGCCAATGATGATTTTACACGTGGAAGATCCCCATTGGTCGGGGCTGTTAACGGGTTATCGGATCCAAAACCTGACACGATAGCTTAACGGTGTTCCGTTACGGTGGATGCCACGTGTTGGTCACCCTTGACGAAAGCACTTCTATGACACACGATTTATCGTCATGGAAGTGGACACTTCCATGATGATAATTTTGATAATGTCATGGAACACTTCTATGATAGCATAGGTATGACTATCTTGATTCTGTCATAAATTTGTCATGGATGTATATGCATGACAAAAAACACGACCTACTGTGACAAACATGTATCATCACGGAAGTGTATTTTTTTGTAGTGCACGTATCCGGAGGGTGCCCACAAGGAGAGGTGGGAGGAGTGGTGGGTCGGTGGTGCTGGATCAAGGAGAAGAACCCGTCGGAGTTCTGCTGGGTTTGTTAGAGCCCGCCGACCCGCGGTGAGGACTGAGCGACCTCGACGCCAACGACGGGAAGCTTTCGATCGCCACCACTAGGATCCATCGCCTCACCATGGTTGGGCTTACCCTTGAGATGATGGGGGCGGACTTCATCTGCCGTCAAATCACCCCGCTGCATAACAAGGGGAGGCCGGCCTGGGACCTCAAGAACGCGGCCGACATCATGAGGCTCCGCCCCGGCCTCAAGCATAATTTCACGGTGATGGGGCACGCCCATTTCTCCCTTAGGCTCTTTCAGCTCGATGTGTTCAGCGAAGGCAGGGTGGAGAGGACCGACATGGCCGCGAAGGCCGGCAAGGTCATCAAGGGGCCCGTGTTTGGGTTGCCACCGGGTGTGTTCCCGCTGAGCAACAATTCTTGCCAGTCCGCCATCCTTGACATGATGCCGGTCTTCAACGTGCACGGCCTTGACCCGTCCTGGGCCGAGTCTGAGGCACGCGAGGTGCAGGAGTTCTTCGACAACTTGTCGGAGGGCTATGACCACGACGAGTCGCTGCTCATCGAGGACACCACCCAAGCGGAGATCAACTACATTGCTGCCAGGGTGGTGGAGGCGGAGCTCGCCAGGAAGGCCGGCAGCGCTGGCAGGGTGGAGGATGAGGCCGACGTGGCCGCGGAGGAGAGGGAGTTCGCCTAGTGGGCGGGGTATGTCGGTGAGGACAGCTGCATGAACACCGAGGCCCCCCTTGTGGAGTACGTGGTCGAGGAGTCGACCGAGGAGGAGGCCGAGGACGACAACCCTCCGGCCACGAGAAAAAAGTATGTCTTGCGGTGGGCCAACTCTAGCGAGCTGGTCCGGCTCGGTAGGACCGAACTGCGGCAAGGGGCCCAGGGGAGTCCGTGCACCAGACGAGGGTCGCGACAGCAAAGAAGGTGGCAAAGACCGCGGTGGCGAAGGAGAAAGCGACCACCTCTTCTTCGTCCAAATGTTGTTGGACTCCATCCCCTTCCCCTCCTCCCGCAGAGGTCGACACGGAGGTCGTCTTCGACTTTGGGTCTCTCAGCCCATGGAGAAAAAGGAAGGCAGTGGGAGAGGAGGCGGAGGACGAGTAAGTGTCTACCCTTTGTCACCTCCGTTCTTTCAGACCGCGCCACCTTTATTGACTCGTTTTCGTCTTTGCAGGGACAGGGAGACGCTGGCCCAGAGGGTGGCGAAGCGGGCCAAGGCATCGGTAGGCGACTAGCCCCCAGCGGGCGCTTCGCGCACGCCGGTGGTGGAGACCAGCCCGGACAACAGCCCCCGACTCAGCCCCCAGTGTGTGTTCACCACTCACTCCTTATCAACGTGCATTGGGGTACAATCCTTTGGCACTGACCTTGTCGTGGCTGCAGGAGGAGGACGGCAGCAGGAGGAGTCACCGAGGGTCACCCCCAACACGCCGCCACCATCAACCATGCCGCCCCGAGGGGCGTCCCTGGCAAGGGCGCCAAGCACCAAGCCCATGCGCACGGAGGAGGAGGAGGAGGCGAACTTGGGCACTGGTGGCTCCGTCTCGGCAACATACGTTGGTGGGGAGGAGGCCACGTCTTCCCAGCTCGACACGGGTGAGTCATTTGCTTTCTATCTCTATTTCTTGTTCTTTCTGAACCTTGGTCTTGGCTTTTCCTCATTCCCCTTCTCGGTATCCAGACCCTTCCTTGGAGGACCAGGAGGACATCGACACCATCATCAAGGAGGTCACCAAGGACACCAAGGTCAAGGCCGACAAGATCGCTGCCGAGGAGGCCGCCGAGACTACTGCCGAGGATGCCGCCCAGGGGCCTGCTGGAGGAACCGGCAAGGCTGCTGCTGAGGAGGCCAGCCAGCTTGCTGCGGAGGAGGTCCGCCTATGGCTCGGGGAATTACTTGAAGGTGGGTGACGACCTGTTCGTCCACCTTCCAGGGATGGCGGGCTCCAGGGCGCCGGCTGAGGGGGAAGTGTTCGATGACGAAGCGCTCGCTGCCGCCGGCCTCGAGGTTGTTGACGAACCGAGCATCGGTGGCGGTGGTTCCCAAGAGGAGCAGCTTCTCCGGGCCATGGGCGCCAGCTTCTAGAAGCTCCAGGCGCTCCACCGCTCCCGTCTGGACAAGGTGAAGTCCAGGATGGCGGCGGCGGACAAGGCGGAGGCTGACCTCAAGGAGCGCGTCGCCGAGACGCAGGCCTGGTTCCGCCAGGCCCATGAAGAGCTGAAGGCTGTCCAAGATCAGCTGGCCGAGCACAAGTAAGAGCTCATCTTGAAGCTGGCCGACATCGACAAGGCCCAGGAGGCGGCGAGGAAAGAGGCCATCAGGGCCGAGGCCGCCCGGCACCAGCACCAGGCCGAGCTGAACTTCCAGGAGGAGGACCTCGCCACTCGTGAGGTGGCGCTCACCGCCACACTCCACAACAAAGGATGAGGAGGTCGAGAAGCTCATCGCGCAGCAGACCCGGGAGCTGGAGCAGAAGCACAAGAAAGCACTCAATGCTCAAGCTCTGTTCCATGGCGACAATGTGAAGGAGCTGGAGGTGGAGCGGGACGGCCTGAATCACGAGGCCCAAGAGCTGGCGAAGGCAAAGAACATGATCAGCTGCGCCTTGACGGAGGCGCAGGCTGAAGTCCTCGGCAAGGACGATCTACTCACCCGCGCCAACGACTCCATCAAGGACCTGAAGCTGAATCTGGAGGGTCTAGAGGGGACGCTTTCGGAGGTCAAGGCTCGGGAGGACACCCTGACCAAGAGCCTAGAGAAGGAAGGGCAGCTGCAGAAGAATGACGCCACCAACCACGAAGATTTCATGAAGGGCGAGAACCTCTGGATCAGCCGCCTCGCCAACATCACCAACAGGATCACCAAGAAGCTGGCTGCCATGGGGATGGCAAACGTGAGGTACGCCCCGGAGCCGAACGTGAGTCCCAACGCCAAGCTGACTCTATTCTTCGAGGGTGTTCTTGGAGCCCTAGAGCAGTTTCACTCTAACAGAGCGAGCTCTCTGGCCAATGAGGCCCAGCAGCTTTGCCGGGGTGCCCTGACCAAGGTCCTCACCAAGGTGGCGTACTGGAACCCCAGCCTCGACTTCGACACCGCGCTGGAGAGCTTGCCGGAGGATGCGGACTTCGTGACGCTCGAGGAGCGCATCAAGCCCATCATCAGCCGCGTCAATGGAATCGAGAGGGTGGAGGGCCAGCGCCGGGACTAGGCACCCCGTATCTCATCTCCGCTGCAGGTTCACGACCAAGACAATTTTTATCTTTAGTTAGAACCGTAGCAACAATTGATGTAATATAACTCTACAATACTTTGAAATGATGCATTTTATTTTCCAATTCGACCTCTCTCTGTATGTCCACCCTACGTTGATTGGGTAGGCTTGCCGGCGCGTAAACCCAAGCCGCGACGCCTTGAGGACGGATCCCCAAAACACTGTCGGGTGTGCTTGCTGCCAGGTGAATCACCTTACCATTCTCAGCGCGGCCGCCTGAACTGTTGAGCGGACTCGAAACAGAACGAGAGCTTTGCTAATAGCGGAAGGCCACCCTGCCATTCTCGACGCAGCCGCTCGAACTGTTGAGCAGACTCGAAACAGAACAAGGGTGTTGCCAATAGTGGAGGGGCCCCATTGCATGCTGGTTTCTCATACAGAGGGAAAGATCTCCAAGGAGAATAATCGTATATAAAAAGAATTGCTAAAAGTTTTTGCATGACTTATCTTTTCTATCATTGCGTGAGTATTCACTGCATCCGCAAATGATGTCGCTCGTTTGGTCGCCTTCTTCCTCGGAAGCCATGGCGATGAAGAACTTCTAGACTAGGTGCTAGACCAGATTTTCACGACTGCGCCCCCTACCTGGCGTGCCAATGATGTCAGTGGGAACGACACCTATGGGATCACTGGAATCCCTACTACGGTCGGCGGGCGCGCGGTTGTGGAAAGAGCGGGTCTAGGAGCCAGCACACACTTCATTTACCCAGGTTCGGGCCGCGAGGATGCGTAATACCCTAGTCCTGCTTTGGTGTGTATTTGAGTGTTCTTGAGCTAGATATGGTGTGTGACTTGCTCCAAAGAGCTGAATCCTTCTCACATATGCCTCGGGCCCCCTTTTATAGGAAAAAGGGGACACCATAGTGGCACACAGGAGGTGGAAAGTGCATAAAGTGGCTGAGTCTATCCTCTGGCACCGTCGGACAAATACATTTAATGCGCTGCCGACGTGCCCTTCGTGTTGTCACCGCTTCGCCTTGCTTTGACATGCTCCAGGCCAGCGTGGTGTGCGGTTCCATGTAGGCTGGTAGGATGCTGAGCTGGTGTGGTGGCAGGGTCTTCACGAAGATTTGCATGTTGTCACGCAGATGCTTGATGAGCTGGTCCAGGGGCCGCATGTTGCCACGCAAGTGCTCGTCTGGCTGGCTGGGCTGGCAGCTGCATGGGAACGATGGTGGGGTTTTGACAGGTGCGGACCTGGCCGCGGCCCCGCTGCTCTCCTCGGCAAGGGCCTTGCTGGGGCCCCGGCAAGGGTCTTGCCGTGGCATCACGGTCGTCCCCGTCAAGGATCTTGTCGGAGGTCTCATGGGTTTCCTTGGCAAGGGTCTTGCCAAGGATCGTTGTCTTCTGGTCCTTATCTAATCTTGTGTGTTAATGATCTTCACGAAAATCTGCATGCCACCACGGAGGTGCCTCCCGAGCCTTGGTTCCAATGTAGTTAATGGTGCTGGAACCCTTGGGCTCGAGGGTGGCACGCTCTGCTGGCATTGGGCAAGTTGCCCCGGCAAGCCTCTTGCTGGGACTGTGGGGGCTGCCCCGGCAAGGGTCTTGCCGGGGGAGTCCACCTCGCCCTCTTGCTCTTCGCGTTTCTGATCTTGGTGTTGCCTTGATTGTCTTGGGGCTCTGGCTTCCCTCCTCTGCCCTGCTAAGTGTGGCCGCGGGTGCGGCTCCGACTGCCCATGCACAAGTAAAGGGGTACAAAATGGAGCCCCTATTTTTGTACACCGACATCTCGTTTTGAAACTATTTGTCTGTTGAGTTGTAACACTTAGACTTGATGGTCATCTGCTACTTTTGCTACTACGTTTGTGATGCGATGATAAATTCCGCATGATGTCATTCTGCAGACGTCCATCTCTCATTATGCATATCATTATCTTCATTACTTTCAAATATGCATGATGAATTGTCTTCATACATTGAAGATGGCCTCCACAAAGCAAAACCTGCCATGTGCATTTGCATTCAAAAGCAAACTACTTATATGTACATCTTCAGGGGGAGCCTCTTTTGATCTATGAAGACAATGCTCAAAAAACTGAACTTTCACATACTTTTATCCCCATCGAAAACTTCAAACAGTTTATCATCAGTCACCAAAAAGGGGGAGATTGTAAGTGCATCTGGTGGCATCCCTAGTTGGTTTTGGAGTATTGACGATAAACGTGGTTGAGGGACTAATGTGTTTGTGAGAATTGCAGGATAACACAGTTAGTAGTCCCTCATTGATTCAGTTTACCTACCAGAGATGACCACTAAAAATGTGTGATTGTGGATTGCCAGTGAATGAAGTCTGTGAAGGTTTGGAAGTCAACCTTGAAGACTTACCAGAGTGATCGGGCGAGGACTGGGTGTCCATAGCTCAAGGGAAATAAGGTGAAGACACGGTCTTCTGAGTTCAATCTCAGCCTCCCTAACCAGACGTACAATTGTCACAGCAACTGGAACTGGTCTACCAAATCCTTGTCTTCCCCAAGAAACTGGTTCTATCCCCTACTCTCGTTACTCTTCAGTTTGTCTTCGTGAAGTCATTGCATGCTTGCCTAATTCATGTGACTTCACTGTGTGAAGACTTATTTCTGTTTGGATTCATACTATCTATCATTCTGATCCTGTCTACCTAGCTGTAGTTAGTCTTCGTGCTTTCACTGTATTGTATGCTTGACTAATGCTTGCCTAGTTTAGTTTTTATTCTGCTGCTTACATTATAGGTTCAGTTTGCTTGTTTGTCTTCAAAGCCACCATGTTTTGAAGACTCTCATAAAACTCTCCTATTCACCCCCCCCCCCTCTAGTCGATAACTAGCACTTTCACGTTTGGCCAACAATACAAACCGGACAAAATTCTTTCAAAGCGGACGGGTTTCATTCAAGTTTGGATATAATTTACATAAAAGGTCAATATTTCGACTATTTAAGAAAAAAACTAAACCCTATGTCGGACAACCACCTCGTATGCTTGGCCACCCTGCCCTGCCGCACCATTGTCGCTGTTGGTGTCATCGTTGTGGTCCCTCCAGCAGTGAAACGTCGTGACAGCCTTGTCTAGTGGTTGCATGCCGCTTGCGTAGGAGCCGCTCCGCCTCCTGCTGTGTTGTGCAGAGTTCCGCTGTGCGACCACTGCCAACATTGCCTTCGGAGCCCTGCGGCGGCCTTGCCGTGACCGGCATTGGCGGAGCAACCACTAAGCGACCCGGACATCATGCTACTGCGTCATGTTGAGCAAAAACCTTTCTGGTCACCCGCTCCAACCGCATACACACCGCCTTGAACAACATTTGGTACTCCGTTCGGTGTAGCATACACCACATACGAAGCTAGTGGGTACAAAAAAAATTACCTGGAAAGGAGAAGAGTTTTGCCATTAGAAACAAAATCATTTCTACATAGTCAAAGAGGTTATAATAAGACATGCACTCCCTTCCTTATTAGGGTTTTCAACCTATTTAGGTTTCCATCAATGAAGTGATCAAAAATATTGGCAACACTTGTGGGCGGATACAAATTGAATGCTATTTGGATGACTGACCACGTAAAACGTGCAAACTTGCACTGAAAAAAGAGGTGTTTGATTGTCTCATTGTCAGTACAAAAACTACACTTCTTGCTTCCAAATTGCGACGGGCGAGATTATCTTTTATTAGTACAACCCCCTTCAAAGATAAAAATCTTTACATTTAGCGGAATCTTCATCTTTCAAATTCCCATATTATTATCCACTGGGGTCTCAAGTGCACGGTACATAGAGTCGACCGTAAAGGGTCCTGATTTAGTGAGATTTTAGTCAAACACATCTCGTCCTTGTGTCGTGTTGATCGAGTCCAAATGATAGGGAAGATTTTTGCCATGAAAAAAGACGGGGCCAATCAAATCCCGTATGAATGATATATCCGGCACAAATGGATTGAGCACCTGCGCAAGAGTATCATTAGTATCATTCTTATCAGGTACAATATAATACTCCAACCATTCCTAAATATAAGTCTTTTTAGAGATTCCAATAAGGGACTAATAGAGCAAAATGAGTGAATCTACACTCTAAAATATTTCTATATACATCTATATTTAGTTTGTATTGACATCTCTAAAAAATATTTAGAAACGGAGGAAGTATAAAGTTGGATATCGTTCCCGAAGAGTGGCATTACCTAGCCACTTGTCCTCCCAGAGATGTATCTTTGAGCAGTCTTTTATCGCGAAGGATCCAAAGCAGAAATGACGTTTCTTTGTCCCCATTATACAAACTCAAAGGTGTAAATAACGAGGTTTTCAACAATCCCGAGACACAACTTTTGGGCCCAACTTATTATGTAGTAGGGTTTGCCAAACGCCATCCTCAGTAAGTGCTTCGAACAACCGTTTACTAAGTAAGGCATCCTAGACCGCCTTGTTCTTTTGGCCTACATAACATGCTCCTTTTAGTGAGCCTGTATCTTTTCTTTTTGTTGTCTCCTTGCCAAAGAAATCTTAATTCAACCTTTCAAGGACCCCTTTTGAGAGTGGGAAAAAGGATAGCATACAGAGAACCATATTAGTGAGGACATAATTGATCAAGACCAACGGTCCTCCAACGGAGAGCCACTTGAATTTCTAGTTGCTCAGCTATTTCTCTAACGCAGTTTTACATGTTTCCACTCTGCATTAGCCGATAATGAATCAACATCCCAAATACTTAATCGAGAATTGACCTTGTGCACAATCAAACAGGTCAACATATTCAGTCGCTGCCTCAGTGTCTTCTCCAAAGTAGAACAATTTGTTTTAATGAAAGTTAAATTTAAAACTCGACATTTGCTCAAAAGCTAAAAGAAAATGCTTTCAATTTCTAGCCTTATCAAGGTCATGTTCCATAAAAAGGGTCGTATTGTCCGCATATTGCAAAATGGAGAATCCACCGTCCACAACATGTGGTGCTACTCTTGCAATCTGACCATCCTTCTTGGCGCGATCAAAACATTATAGCCAACATGGGGTCTACCTAATGTAGTCCTTTTTTGTCTAAAATTAGGCCTATTTCATCACTGACTTTGCTAGCCATGCAACCTCTACCAACAAAATTTTGGACCCACTGGCGCCATTTCCGAGAGAAGTTCTTCATTCTCAGGGTCTGTTGAAGAAATTGAAGGACATATGCCCTAGAGGCAATAATAAAGTTATTATTTATTTCCTTATTTCATGATAAATGTTTATTATTCATGCTAGAATTGTATTAACCAGAAACTTAGTACATGTGTGAATACATAGACAAAACATAGTGTCGCTAGTATGCCTCTATTTGACTAGCTCGTTAATCAAAGATGGTTATGTTTCCTAACCATACACATGTGTTGTAATTTGATGAACGGGATCACATCATTAGGAGAATGATGTGATGGACATGACCCATCCGTTAGCTTAGCATTATGATCGGAACAGTTTCATTGCTACTGCTTTCCTCATGACTTATACATGTTCCTCAGACTATGAGATTATGCAACTCCCGAATACCGAAGGAACACCTTGTGTCCTATCAAACATCACAACATAAATGGGTTATTATAAACATGCTCTACAGGTGTGTCCGAAGGTGTTTGTTGGGTTAGCATAGATCGAGATTAGGATTTGTCACTCTGTATTTTGGAGAGGTATCTCTGGGCCCTCTCGGTAATGCTCATCACTATAAGCCTTGCAAGCAATGTGATTAATGAGTTAGTTGCGGGATGAAGCATTATGGAATGAGTAAAGAGACTTGCTAGTAACGAGATTGAACTAGGTATGATGATATCGATGATCGAATCTCGGGCAAGTAACATACCGATGACAAAGGGAACAATGTATGTTGTTATGCGATTTGACAGATAAAGAACTTCGTAGAATATGTAGGAGCCGATATGAGCATGCAGGTTCCGCTATTGGTTATTTATCGGAGATATGCCTCAATAATGTCTACTTAGTTCTCGAACCTGTAGGGTCCGCACGCTTAATGTTTGATGATAATTTGTATTATGAGTTATGTGTTTTGATGACCGAAGTTTGTTCGGAGTCTCGGATGAGATCACGGATGTGGCGAGGAGTCTCAAAATGGTTGATACGTAAAGATTGATATATTGGACTATGTTATTCGGATACCAGAAGTGTTCCGAGTGTTTTCGGGTAAAAACGGAGTTCCGGAGGGTTACTGGAACCCCCGGGGGAACTAATGGGCCCTCTTGGGCCTTAGTGGAGAGGGAGGGGAGCCGCAAGGGCTGTCCCCCCCCCTTAGCAGTCCGAATTGGAGAAGGGAAGGTGGGTGGTGCCCCCTTTCCTACTCCTTCTCTGTCTCCTTCCTTCCCCCTCTCTTCCTTGTGGAGGAATCCTACTAGGACTAGTAGTCCTAGTAGGACTTCCTCTCCTTGGCGCGCCCCCTAGGGCCGGACGGCCTCCCCCTCCCTCCTTTATATACGGGGGCAGGGGGGCACCCTAGAACACACCAAGTCTTCTCTTAGCCATGTGCGGTGCCCCCCTCCACAGTTACACACCTCTGTCATATCGTCATAGTGCTTAGGCGAAGCCCTGAGCCGGTAACATCATGATCACTGTCGCCACACCGTCATGCTGACGAAACTCATCCTCGTCCTCAACTGGATCAAGAGCACGAGGGACGTAATCGAGCTGAACGTGTGCTGAACGTGGAGGTGTCGTACGTTCGGTACTTGGATCGCTTGGATTGCGAAGACGTTCGACTACATGAACTGCGTTACTAAACGCTTCCGGTTTTGGTCTACGAGGGTACGTGGACACACTCTCCCCTCTCATTTCTATGCAGCTCCTAGATAGATCTTGTGTGAGGGTAGGAAAATTTTGAAATTAGTACGTTCCCCAACAGTGGTATCAGAGCCAGGTCTATGTGTAGATGTTTTATGCACGAGTAGAACACAAAGAGTTGTGGGCAATAATAGTCATACTGCTTACCACCAACACCGACCGACATTACATGACCGCGTTCATGAGACTAGTTCTACCGACGTGCTTTTGCACATAGGTGGCTGGCGGGTGTTTGTTTCTCCAACTTTAGTTGAATTGAGTTTGACTACGGCCAGTCTTTGTTGAAGGTTAAAATAGTACACTTGACAAAAAATCATTGTGGTTTTGATGCATATGTAAAAACGGTTCTTGCTAGAGGCCCGTAGCAGCCATGTAAAACTTGCAATAACAAAGTAGAGGACGTCTAACTTGTTTTTGCGGGGCTTGCTGTGATGTGATATAGTCAAGACATGATGTGATATAAATTGTTGAATGAGATGATCATGTTTTGTAAAAGAGTTATCGGCAACTGGCAGGAGCCATATGGTTGTCGCTTTATTGTATGCATTGCAATCACCATGTAATTGTTTTACTTTATCACTAAGCGGTAGTGATAGTCGTAGAAGCAATAGTTGGCGAGACGACAACGATGCTACGATGGAGATCAAGGTGTCACACCGGTGATGATGGAGATCATGACAATGCTTCGGTGATGGAGATCATGAGCACAAGATGATGATGGCCATATCATGTCATATATTTTGATTGCATGTGATGTTTATCTTTTATGCATCTTATTTTGCTTAGTAGGGCGGTAGCATTATAAGATGATCCTCATTGTTGCACAGAAGAATTACATACTAGAAGCACTGCTAGGTGTACCACCCGTGCTAGCAACTGCAGACATTGTGAATGCCTGGTTGACGCGTGTTGATGACTACTCGATAGTTCAGTGTGCCAAGCTTTACGGCTTAGAATCGGGACTTCAAAGATGTTTTGAACGTCATGGAGCATATGAGATGTTCCAAGAGTTGAAGTTAATATTTCAAGCAAATGCCCGAGTTGAGAGATATGAAGTCTCCAACAAGTTCTATAGCTGCATGATGGAGGAGAATAGTTCTGTCAGTGGACACATACTCAGAATGTCTGGGTACCATAACCACATGACTCAGCTGGGAGTTAATCTTCCTGTTGATAGTGTCATTGACAGAGTTCTTCAATCACTTCCACCAAGCTATAAAGGCTTTGCGAAGAACTATAATATGCAAGGGGTGAACAAGACAATTCCCAAGCTCTTCACAATGCTAAAGGCTGCGGAGGTAGAAATCAAAAAGGAGCATCAAGTGTTGATGGTCAACAAGACCACTAGTTTCAAGAAAAAAGGGAAAGGGAAGAAGGGGAACTTGAAGAAGAATGGCAAGAAAGTTGTTGCTCAGGAGAAGAAACCCAAGTCTGGACCTAAGCCTGAAACTGAGTGCTTCTACTACAAAGGGACAAGTCACTGGAAGCGGAACTGCCCCAAGTATTTGGCGGATAAGATGGATGGCAAAGTGAAAGGTATATCTGATATACATGTTATTGATGTGTACCTTACTAATGCTCGTAGTAGCTCCTAGTTATTTGATACTGGTTCTATTGCTCATATTTGCAACTCGAAATAGGGGCTACGGATTAAATGAAGATTGGCTAAGGATGAGGTGACAATGCGCATGGGAAATGGTTCCTAGGTCAATGTGACCGCCGTCGGCATGCTACCTCTACATCTACCTTCGGGATTAGTTTTAGACCTGAATAGTTGTTATTTGGCGCCAGCGTTGAGCATGAACATTATATCTGGATCTTGTTTGATGCGAGACGGTTATTCATTTAAATCAGAGAATAATGGTTGTTCTATTTATATGAGTAATATCTTTTATGGTCATGCACCCTTGTTGAGTGGCCTATTTTTGTTGAAGCTCGATCGTGATGATACACATGTTCATAGTATTGAAGCCAAAAGATGCAAAGTTGATAATGATATTGCAACTTATTTGTGGCACTGCCGTTTAGGTCATATCGGTGTAAAGCGCATGAAGAAACTCCATGCTGATGAGCTTTTGGAATCACTTGATTGTGAATCACTTGGTGCTTGCGAACCGTGCCTCATGGGCAAGATGACTAAAACTCCATTCTCTGGAACAATGGAACGAGCTACTAATTTATTGGAAATAATACATACCGATGTATGCGGTCCAATGAGTGTTGAGGCTCATGGCAGGTATCGTTATTTTCTTACCTTCACAGATGATTTGAGCAGATATGGTTATATCTACTTAATGAAGCATAAGTCTGAAACGTTTGAAAAGTTCAAAGAATTTCATAGTGAAGTGGAAAATGATCGTAACAAGAAAATAAAGTTTCTACGATCTGGTTGTGGAGGCGAATATTTGAGTTACGAGTTTGGTCTTCATTTGAAACAATGTGGAATAGTTTCACAACTTACGCCACCTGGAACACCACAGCGTAACGGCGTGTCCAAACATCGTAACCGTACTTTATTGGATATGGTGTGATCTATGATGTCTCTTACTGATTTACCGCTATCGTTTTGGGGTTATGCTTTAGAGACGGTTGCATTCACTTTAAATAGGGCACCATCAAAATCCGTTGAGACGACGCCTTATGAACTATGGTTTGGCAAGAAACCAAAGTTGTCATTTCTTAAAGTTTGGGGCTGTGATGCTTATGTGAAAAAGCTTCAACCTGATAAGCTCGAACCCAAATTGGAGAAGTGCGTCTTCATAGGATACCCAAAGGAAACTGTTGGGTACACCTTCTATCACGTATCTGAAGGCAAGATATTCGTTGCTAAGAATGGATCCTTTCTAGAGAAGGAGTTTCTCTCAAAAGAAGTGAGTGGGAGGAGAGTAGAACTTGATGAGGTAATTATACCTTCTCCTGAATTGGAAAGTAGTTCATCACAGAAATCAGTTCCAGTGATTCCTACACCAATTAGTGAGGAAGCTCATAATGATGATCATGAAGCTTCAGATCAAGTTACTACAGAACCTTGTAGGTCTTCCAAAGTACGGTCCGCAAAAGAGTGGTACGGTAATCCTATTCTGGAAGTCATGTTACAAGACCATGATGAACCTACAAACTATGAGGAAGTGATGATGATCCCATATTCCGCGAAATGGCTTGAGGCCACGAAAACAGAGATGAGATCCATGTATGAGAACAAAGTGTGGACTTTGGTGGATTTTCCCGATGATCGGCAAGCCATAGAAAATAAATGGATCTTCAAGAAGAAGACTGATGCTGACGGTAATGTTACTCTCTACAAAGCTCGACTTGTTGCGAAAGGTTTTCGACAAGTTCGAGGAGTTGACTATGATGAGACTTTCTCACCCATAGCGATACTTAAGTCTGTCCGAATCATGTTAGCAATTGCTGCATTTTATGATTATGAAATTTGGCAGATGGATGTCAAAATTGCATTCCTGAATGGATTTCTGGAAGAAGAGTTATATGATGCAACAAGAAGGTTTTGTCGATCCAAAGGGTGCTAACAAAGTGTGCAAGCTCCAGCGGTCCATTTATGGACTGGTGCAAGCCTCTCGGAGTTGGAACAAATGTTTTGATAGTGTGATCAAAGCATATGGTCTTATACAGACTTTTGGAGAATCCTGTATTTACAAGAAAGTGAGTGGGAGCCCTGTAGCATTTCTGATATTATATGTGGATGACATATTGTCGATTGGAAATGATATAGAATTTCTGGATAGCATAAAGGGATACTTGAATAAGAGTTTTTCATTGAAAGATCTCGGTGAAGCTGCTTACATATTGGGCATCAAGATCTATAGAGATAGATCAAGACGCTTAATTGGACTTTCACAAAGCACATACATTGATAAAGTTTTGAAGAAGTTCAAAATGGATCAGTCAAAGAAAGGGTTCTTACCTGTGTTATAAGGTGTGAAGTTGAGTCAGACTCAATGCCCGACCACTGCAGAAGATAGAGAGAAAATGAAAGCCATTCCCTATGCTTCAGCCATAGGTTCTATCATGTACGCAATGATGTGTACCAAACCTGATGTATGCCTTGCTATAAGTATAGCAGGGAGGTACCAAAGTAATCCTGGAGTGGAGCATTGGACAGCGGTCAAGAACATCCTAAAATACCTGAAAAGGACTAAGGATATGTTTCTTGTTTATGGAGGTGACAAAGAGCTCGTCGTAGACGGTTCTCTTGTTTATGGAGCTTTGACACTAATCCGGATGACTCTAAGTCACAATCCGGATACGTATTTTTATTGAATGGTGGAGTTGTTAGTTGGTGCAGTTCCAAGCAAAGCTTCGTGGCGGGATCTACGTGTGAAGCGGAGTACATAGCTGCTTCGGAAGCAGCAAATGAAGGAGTCTAGATGAAGGAGTTCATATCCGATCTAGGTGTCATACCTAGTGCATCAGGTCCAATGAAAATCTGTTGTGACAATATTGGTGCAATTGCCTTGGCGAAGGAATCCAAATTTCACAAGAGAACCAAGCACATAGAGATTTGCAAGATACATACAGATCTGAATGTTGCAGACCCGTTGACTAAGCCTCTTCCACGAGCAAAACATGATCAGCACCAAAACTCCATGGGTGTTAGAATCATTACTTTGTAATCTAGATTATTGACTCTAGTGCAAGTGGGAGACTGAAGGAAATATGCCCAAGAGGCAATAATAAAGTTATTATTTATTTCCTTATTTCATGATAACTGTTTATTATTCATGCTAGAATTGTATTAAACGGAAACTTAGTACATGTGTGAATACATAGACAAAACATAGTGTCCCTAGTATGCCTCTACTTGACTAGCTCATTAATCAAAGATGGTTATGTTTCCTAACCATAGACATGTGTTGTCATTTGATGAACGAGATCACATCATTAGGAGAATGATGTGATGGACATGACCCATCCATTAACTTAGCATTATGATCATTACAGTTTCATTGCTACTGCTTTCTTCATGACTTATACATGTTCCTCAGACTATGAGATTATGCAACTCCTGAATACCGGAGGAACACCTTGTGTGCTATCAAACGTAACAATGTAAATGGGTGATTATAAAGATGCTCTACAGGTGTCTCCGAAGGTGTTTGTTGGGTTGGCATAAATCGAGATTAGGATTTGTCACTCTGTATTTCAGAGAGGTATGTCTAGGCCCTCTCGGTAATGCTCATCACTATAAGCCTTGCAAGAAATTTTACTAATGAGTTAGTTGCAGGATGAAGCATTACGAAACGAGTAAAGAGACTTTCTAGTAACGAGATTGAACTAGGTATGATGATACCGAAGATCGAATCTCGGGTAAGTAACATACCGACGACAAAGGGAACAACGTATGTTGTTATGCGGTTTGACTGATAAAGATCTTCGTAGAATATGTAGGAGCCTATATGAGCATCCAGGTTCTGCTATTGGTTATTGATTGGAGATATGTCTCGATCATGTCTACATAGTTCTCGAACCCGTAGGGTCCGCACGCTTAATGTTCGATGACAATTTGTATTATGAGTTATGTGTTTTGATAACCGAAGTTTGTTCGGAGTCCCGGATGAGATCACGTACATGACGAGGAGTCTCAAAATGGTCGAGACATAAAGATTGATATACTGGACTATGTTATTCGGACACCGAAAGTGTTCCGAGTGTTTTTGGGAAAAAACAGAGTGCCCGAGGGGTTACCGGAACCCCCGGGGGAACTAATGGGCCCTCATGGGCCTTAGTGGAGAGAGAGGAGGGCGGCAAGGGCTGCCCCCCTTAGCAGTCCGAATTGGACAAGGGAAGGGGGGCGGCGCCCCCTTTCCTACTCCCTCCCCTTCTCCTTCCTTCCCCCTCTCTTCCTTGTGGAGGAATCCTACTAGGACTACACTACAAAAAAATACACTTCCGTGATGATACGTGTTTGTCACAGTAGTTCGCGTTTTTTGTCATGCATGTACATCCATGACAAATTAATGACAGAATCAAGATAGTCATACCTGTGCTGTCGTAGAACTGTTCCATGACATTACCAAAATTATCATCACGGAAGTGTCCACTTCCATGACGATAAATCGTGCGTCACAGAAGTGCTTTCATCAAGGGTGACCGACACATGGCATCGACCGTAACGGAACGCTGTTAAGCTATCGGGTCGGATTTTAGATCTGATAACCCGTTAACAGCCCCGACCAATGGGAAATTTCCACGTGTAAAATTATGATTGGCCGAAGGAAACACCTGCCAGCTCGTTAGTGGGCCAGATGTCGCCCGTCCATTGGAGGAGACATGCCTATGATACGTCGACACGTGGCTGGGCCCAACAGAGGCCCATATAGGTTAAAAAGGCCGGCCCAGTCAAAGGCCCGTAGAACTTAATCAGGTACTAGTGGGCCAGCCCAATAACGGCCTACTTAATAAAGGCCCATTTACGGCCCGAAGCCAGATCTGGCCCGTTAATTGCTCGCCCAATATTTGGGCCCATTTACGGCCCGAAGCCGGATCTGGCCCGTTAATTGTTCGCCCAGTATTTGGGCCCATTCGCGGCCCGAAGCCAGATCTGGCCCGTTAATTGTTTGCCGAATATTTGGGCCCAACTACAGCCCAGTGACTTTCGGCCTGTTAGAGGCCTGATGTAGACATGGGCCCATTTCAGCCCGGTGTGACTTTCGGCCTGGAATGGCCCGTGCTGCCCATGGGCCATATATGGTCCGACGGGACATCGGGCCCACTAACGGCCCGTGCTAAAGGTGGCAATAGTTAAACCCAATGTGACTTTGGGCGTGTTAAAGGCCTGTCGCGTAATTTGGCCCATTGATGCCTGTACTAAGCTTTTGACCTCTTAAAGGCCCATGATATCAGTGGGCCAACTAAGGCCCGAGATATGTTTCGGCCTGGTAACGGCCCATGAGCTAACTGGGCCCAAAACGGCCCGGTCTACATTTCGGCATACTGAAGGCTCGTCGACGACTAGAGAAAATTGAGGCCCAACATGCATTTTGGCCTGCTAAAGGCCCATGGTTTCATCTCGGCCATAACAGGCCAGTACAATATTCAGCCTGTTAATGGCCCAACGCTACCTGGGAAAAACTAAGCGCTGGGTCGACAAAAGGCCCAACTAAATATAGGCCGGTGTAAGTTTGGTCCTGGCGCAATGTCTGAAGGCCCCAATCATTCGGGCCCAAGAAAGACGCAGGCCGGCCCAATTGTGGCCTGCTAAAAACCTCGCCCGTTAGAGTCGAATGTTTCGGCCCGGTCGACTACATCTGATTTTTTTCAGATAGCGAATGGTGGCAGTAACTAGTAGGAATTAAGAACAAACCTACTCTGTACAATAAAGAAATTACGGCATAGTAACTAAGAATAAACCTACACTATACAATAAAGGATTTAAGGTATATTACATCCACTGGGCATCGAAGTTCGCCACCAGTGATCATAAAGCGCAACGAAGAAGTAGATTACAAAAACTGGGCACCATTGCACGGTAACAAAATAATAGTGAACCGAGACCACTTCCAAGACAGTTCAAGAAACGTTAGCCTTGCGGGGGAACTACTGCGCAAGCTGCTGAGCAAGGCTGTGAGACCGGCCTAGCATGTCGGTCATAGCTTCCAGGTGTAGCTGTTTAGCGATGAGGTTCTCATTGGTGTTCTCCGCAATCTTTCTTAGAGATAGGACTTCAAGTCGAAGTTGAGTTGCAGAATGCCTTCTGCTAGAACTTGGGACTGAACAAGTCAAACTGATTCAGAAAACGAATTCTGTGAGCTTGTCTGACTGTTAGTCTCAAGTAACTTGAACACTACATCAAGACAAGACTTTGGGGTTGTCTCGTTATCTTCAAGATGTTTTGCCTTCTTTGCTGCAATATATGTTGGGTTTGTCTCACAACCTTCAGCAGACTTGTGCATGCTATCAGGCATATCACCCTAAAACAAAGCAAAGAGATGACAGGTTTTGCACATGTATAAACAAAGATGATAACTGTTCTGTCAATTCTATCCAATTTCAAATTAGAAAATAAAGAGTAAGTTCAAAATATCAATAGCATAGTTTGGCATTGTTCATAATGCGGGGAGCTTCACCACACTACTGGATTACCATGTCAACATAACAAGCATAGATGAAGGGCAAAGAAAATCATTTTATCTATTTTGGATAATGTGCATGACATGTTCTTCATATCATCAGCCACAACAGTAAGATAAAACAGGAGATAACAAGGTGCAAACGTGGGCTGCTTCACCACACACTAGATTATAGATCCACAAAACCAAGCATACATATAGGGAGTATTAAGTAATGTGCATGGTATGAATAAGGAATTTGGTTTTACAAGTAAAACTTAGAACTTACGGTTCTTACGAACATGCATTTTGGTAGAAACAGCAAACTAAACATCAGTAAATGATAGGGAGTATGAGCAAATTAAACAGCAGTCGAGGATAAAGGCTTTAGAAGGACTGACTTACATTAACAGTTAACACTAGCTTTATAATGCCATTCTCCATGTCAAGGGAAGGATAACTCATGAATTTCAGCACAGAATCTTCTTCATAAGCATTGCCTGTACTCTACATTTTGTAGAGAGTAATTATAGATATGATAATACTGGAAGGGATAGAGGATAATGAAGATAAGATGCAGATTGATGCTACATAATCAACTACCAATCCCTGGAAGTACAAGCATTACAGGACAAAATGTACTGACAAGAACAATGGGCTACACTTCTGCACTGGCATTGTCTGTGTATTCTACTTGTTGGTAAGATTAAATATAGATCTGATCTTTTTTAGTAAATGGTGGGCGAGGGAGATAAGATGCAGAATGCTACAAAATGAACCAATCCCTCTTCCCATAATACAAGAGTGTTTTGAACACTTGTGTACTGTACAAAACATTCTTATATTATGGGACGGAGGGAGTAGCTATTAATGTAAGTACAGTGATAGACCACGTTCAGTCCTTACAAGAGGACTGCAGAGCTAAACATCTTCAAAAGCATTGGGTTGATTCTGAATTTGTGTAAGAGTCCATATAGATCTTATAATGTCCACCAAATGGACGATTACGAGGCTAACATGTGCAGTGATGCTACATAATCAAACAGTTATGAAAGTAAGTATGGTCATACAGGGCAAGAGGTACTCACAAGAGCAATGCAGTGTGCAGTATAGTTGTGAGATTCTGTGGTCCCTTGAGAATGAATGTTCTTCTACTAACAGTTTTCGTACAAGTGAGACATTAAGGCAAATGCAGAAATGTAGTTCAAATTGTGATGTGATATCATAGATAGTACCTTACGCTGCAGCCGAGACCAATGTGTAACAAGATTATTCCAGTCACCGCCGGATAAATGTAGCACCGGAGACTTTATAGAAATTTCGTTCAGAGGCTTGCCATCGAAGTGCGCTAGCCTCAGGTAGGAACGATACTTCATCAACGAGTGCTTGAAAAGCGCAACCAACCCTTGCTTATCATCACAATCCAGTTTGCTCCTCGCCTATTTAAAAGAATGAAATCTTGTGTCTTCTGTCAGCAGAAACATATGCAGTTATGACCATGAATAACATTAGTACATTACTTACGCATAAGTTGCGGAGGAAGACTCGAAATTGTTCTGTGTCTGCGGTATAATCTTTCCATGAAGGAAAGATGCGCACAAAGTTCCTGACAACAACATAAGCTTCATCTTCTAAACTGGGAAGAAATGGAACAGGGGTCCTATTTGCTGCAATTGGGGCTCTCTCTGGTTTGAAAAGGGATTTGGCAACTGGATTTGGTGTACTCTTTGCTGGAATGGGGGTTTTGCGTCGTATAGCTGGTGCTATGTAAACTGGCATAATCATACTGTTTGCTGCAGTTGGGGTCTGCTGAGTTGGGGCATCAGAAATGACCAGTGTAGTAGGGCTAGAGTCTACTAGAGTTGTGGTATTTTGTGGGTCAGGTGATATTGCAACTACACCTAATGGGCTATCTGACTTATCAGGTGCCACTACCTTTTCCAAATACTTTGCTTGTGCTCCTCCACGATCAGCAATCGCCCTCTTCCTTTTGAACATCTGATACACAAGAACAACATTTGAATGGATAAATATGGTATGATGACAGATGGAATATGTACTGAAAATGGATAGGCAGGGCGTATTCACATACACGATGTGTAAACTAAGCTAATGGAAGTTCAACAAAGTAGAAGCAATGCAAAGCATCAGTTGCAAGATATGTGCGAGCAATGTAACCTTGGAAAGTTAGAGCAAGTACCTTGATGGGTGAATAAGATAAGGCATCTTCCTCTGACTCCTCCACTAGGGAGCTACATTGACTTAGGTCTCCCTCTAGCTCAGAATCACTGTTAGGATCATATTTTGAGCATGAATCTGTAGGTGGAGAGCGTTTGCATTGCATTGCATCCAGACTTGATTTCAGTCCCTTAATGCCAAGTTTGACAGCCATGGCATTGTTCTGCTTTATTCTTTTCATGCGCCCAAGCTCATAATCATTATGATGTTGTTCAGAATCTGAGATTCATGAAAACATAAAAAGTTGTCATATTATCTATGGAATGCATTGCGGATTCAACTCGGAGAGTGTCTCCCTATAAACCCCTGCATATGCAAAGTTCACCTCCCCAACCATGCTGACCAGACCACACACAGAAATACAAACCACTTATGTCTCTATAACAGGCAGGCACACATTTCAAAACTGAAGTAGGAACATTAGAATCATATGAAATTCGTATTTGAACAAATAAACTAAGCAATTATGAGTGGCGTAATGTTTAGCTTCAAGGGTGGAGTGTTGGTAGTGCGACACAAAGCAAGTAGGAAGATTGTATTCCATGTAAAAGATCGAAACCTATGTAAAAGTTGGAAGTGACACTTTCTTTCTATACAATGCAGTGTTTGTTACCCACACATGATGGAAGAGATCACATAGAGAAATACTATTCACTCATGTCTACGGTTCCAGTATTTAAAAATAGGGTGGTCCACCCTAAAAGAATATTGACAACAAATATGACAAGGCAAGCATAGATGTAGTGAATCAATCATTTACTTATGAGCTTATTAGGACAAGTATGCAGAATTGTAACTGCAGTAAGAGACTGTCCAAAATCTGAATGAAGAAGTTTGTCTAGCACTTATTGTTTGCAACTAATCGACGTGAATAATTGGATATTATATCGAATGAGTAAGAAAGACAAGTAAAATTGTCAACAAACCTGGCTTGCAGTAGTAATCTGGGTTAATTTCACTACGACCAACAATCCAAAATGACTAGTTTCTGTTTCGAGGGCCAGAATTTTGAAAACCCTGTGAACTTTAGAGGTACTAAAGATTACCAAAATACATCTGAACCATTATGTGTAGGTAGCACTGAGCATAAAACAAACCCTATTGACAGTCCTGCCTAATGAGTAATGAATCAATTAGAAAATGGGTGATGAAGAGTGGCTGCTGAGTGTTGAGGATGTATCTCAGGATAAATCGGGTTGGCTTGGTGGGTGCTGCATGCCTGAGCCCTGAACGGACTGGGAAGCTAGGCATGGCCGCGTGCCCGGGCAGCGGTGACGCTGTTGGGTGAGCGGCTCCTGGCCTCCTGTTAGTCCGGCGTCTCCTCCTAGAGTCATGCCGTCCGGGGACGGCAAGTCACCGGCAAGGCAGACGGCTGGGGGCGAGTAGACATCGGAAGCGCGCAGCAGAACAGAGGGGAATCGGGGCCTGGGACGACCCAAAATCCTAGGGTGGGCCGGCCCACCGTGGGCACCCTGTAGAGATACACACCCGAGCGGCGAACATGCATTTTCGAAACTAATTTAGGAACATTTAGCTGACCAATTAAACAACTCTGTTTTAATAATATCAGATTCGTATTTGAACATCTAAGCTCGTTTAGCTTGATGGGTGGAGTAGTGTTATTATGACACAAAGCAGGTATTCTGATCGTATAGTAATCATAAAAGGGGGAAAACTCTAAGCATATTTTTTTAGAAAAAGAGGGTTTCCCCTCCGATTTCTATTAAAGAAACTACCACGGAACCAACATGATCAATTAAACCCTAAGCATGATCAATTAAACCGTATTATGGTTGTGCCATGGCAGATTTGAAGCTGCAAACTGGAGAAATGATATTTAGCATCCATTGTTTGCTTCAAACTAAGAACTAAATTCTAAGAGCTGAAAAGAAAGTAAAGTAACCAAGTTAAGATCTATTTTCTGGTTGAGATCAAAAAGTTAAGGAGATATGAAGTACCACCTCTCTTGCGGCGCCGTGTAGGCATCGGGGGTGCGATGGCCGTCGGTGGCGTTGAAGCAGATATGCGACGGTAGACGGGTGCATCGGGGGATAAGTCCCGTTCGGTGGAAGAGAAGGTCGTGTGAGCGGCCCCGGCAAAGAGGACGACGGCGATGATGAAGCGAGAGGACGCGATGCAAGCCTATTGGTCCGTCGCCGTGGATGAGAAACGTCCATCTCTAGTAGTGGACGACGCGGTCTTGGTAGGTGCTCCGGCATGGTGGAGGACGGTGGTGATGGATGTGGTGGAGGACGGCGGCGATGGATGGGGTGGCAGACGGAGGCTGGTGTGGGGATGGGGTGTTCTAGCGCGGATGGTGTATGAATGGGAAAATGGAGGGAGAGGTACGGGGAACCATGTTTTTGAGACACGCCTATCTGAATATGGGAAAGTTACGAACTTAGCCCCTGTTTAAAATTTGGACGTCTCATCCTTTGGGGATAGGACGGTAATCTCGCACCTCGTCAATATTTGCCCAGAGCGATTTCGGGCAAGGAGATGGTGGTTGGCGCCCATGGTTGGCGCCCATGGTTGGCGCCCATGGTGTATGAACCTGGCTGACGAGTAGGGCGGTTGTGTCACGTCTGAGTGAAGTTACAAACCTTCCCCTATTGAAAATATTTGCCTACATCGATTTCGGCCGAGTCGAGTTTGTTTTGCCGCCCACCGTGTATGAATTGGGAATGGAGGGAGAAGTAGAGGTCTTTCGGACGATCTTGAATCAAACGTGTTTTGCCGCCCATGTTTGACGCCCACCGTGTCGGAATGGGCTCATAGGCGGTCGTGTCACGTCTAATTGAAGTTACTAACCTACCCCTATTTAGAGCAGTGGAAATCGGGCCGATGGATTGTCCGTGTAATGGGTAGACAGTAATTTCCATCTCCCAAACACTTGGTTTCGGGCAGCCGACGTGGGAGTGGACATTTTGCTGCTTCTTTCGAATATTGGGACAATAAGCATCCACGTTTACCCTGGCAACTAAATTCGAATCCATTTTGTATTCCTATATGAATCTTTATAAATCATTCTATGTGTTTTTATATATCTTCAGAAGGACGACAAAGATGTATTCCACTGTCATATATGAATATGGTTTACAAATGTTGATACTCAAATTCAGAAAGTAGAATCCAGTTTAAGGTGAATTCGAATATTGGGAACACTTCATGTCCAACTCAAATGTCACACGCAGCATAATGTGTACTCCCATTTAGATATGTACACAAGCGATGTATCAAGATTCAAATACCGAGTCAATCAACCAAGAATGTACAGAACTAACAGACATATAAACACTTATAGAGTATATGGATCAATAATATCAACTAACATACATAAGCCAGGCCGCTATACTTTTTTTTGGCTACAACAGCATCTTTTTTAGACAGCATCTTGGCCCTTTCCGATGCATGCCACTTACGGTCCATCTATACTACTACTATTGATGAATGCACATTCAGCCCGATTGGAATATTTGTATGTCTGGCACAGCAATCCAAATGAAATGTTTCTGAGTCTTATCAATTAATACAGACTTGTGCTCAAATAAAATTACAAACCAAAAAACAAAAAAGACAATTATTACATGATCTCTAAAACAAATGATTTAATTGATTACATGAACAGACAACACAAAGGTTATTCAACTATGGAAAGAACATTTCACCTATGATTTACCAAGTAGGAATTTAATTTCCTTTTTTCCTTCAGGACCTTAACAATTTGGTCAGTCTCAGCTTGCTTCGTTTTGAAATCCACCAAATATTTAATGGTTGTCTTGAGTACTGCTTGTGATTGTGTTGTTTGCTTCCTCAACATGTCAACTTCATCTCTAAGTGCAGAAGCAGAATCTCTTTCTACCACTAGTTTAGCCTCTAGAGCATCAGCAGTTGGCAATTCATAATGCACGATTGGGCCGGTGCCACTGCTGTGGGATGATGCAACGTCAATGGGGACCTCGCTCTTTGTTCTTGGGCTAACTTGTTTTGCCATTAAAGTTCCGGTTGGATTCAGAAAAGTTGAAGTTAGCAAAACATCTCAACTAGGAATTATAATAGCAAACCAGTTAAACAAACAAGGAATTAAAGAGTTTCAATTGGATGCTGAAAAGTAGTTATTAACATCATTGTAACCCGTTGTTGCAGCAGCAAAGCAGTTAAACAAACAAGTAGATATTTAAGTTAAGGCAAACAGGTAATTCTTAATAGTAAGTATCAAACACATAGATAGGCGCAGTCTACAATATGATTAATAGCCTGTGCTATTATGTAATCAGTAGCAAACTAAATTAAGCCAAGCAACGTAATTGAACAATTTTGCAATAAGTGGCTAACTAAAATTTCGAGAAGCAAGTAACTGAACTTATGCTAGTTCTTTGTACAGGCACACTGCAACTTCTTTTTCGCTTACAAGGTTGTACGAAGGAGTCCATGGCATCAATTGCTTGGATACGCAGTCCCAATACTTCTTTCTTCCCACACTGCATGGGTAAGTCAAATGGTTAATATGGTAAGATGGTGCGTCCTTGATATCTTATATGAGGACGTGTAGTCAGACTAGTTGTAGCCAAACACATCACACTGGCTTTTACTGTATATTTCATGTGATTACTTTTGGCATATCGAGATCTAAGCAATCTACAATAGGATGGAAAGACTGGCATCCTTCACATTATTGGCGAACTCAGTTCATAGAAACAAGCAATTCAACCATTCTGTGGGTAAATCAAAAGCGCCACTGGAATATTTTTCACTATCCAATCATACATGCAAAAAGGGGTGACGCCACCATAGGGGCTGGTATGGGCGGCCGCCTCAGGTGGCTAGAAAGTGTGCACCTAGTTTGAGTCGTCCAGGTTGGCCCACGCTAGTTTTGTTCACCCAACGCACGAGCAGGCAATGTAAACAATGAAGAAAAATGTTTCAATTTTGATGGGCCAATAACATAAGTGCAAGGCAGGCCCTATAGCAGGCTCGTGTCCCAAACGAGCGCCTCCCATATCGATCGACAGCAAGAAAAATCCCAATTCATTCGCTCCAGCCTCCAGTCTGGTTCGCTCCTAACCTAGCCGCCGCTGGATAGACCGACGCAGCACTTCCTCGAGCCCTCGTTGGAGGGTGGTCGCCGGGCTTCAAGCGAACGGAAGGACAAGAAGATGAAGATCCAACCCTGGGTGTAGCCTGCGTGGGAGGCAGCGGCGGCAGCACGGGCATGGCATCGAGCTTGCACAAACGGACAGTCGCAGCTTGCAAGAGTAGCATGCGCAACGAGCAGGTACATCACAGCCTTGATTATATCTAATTCAACTATTCAATTTCTGGCCAATAGTTAAACCTGACGGTGTTGTAAAACTGCCTGTATGTAGGGAATCTATGAGAAAATGAAATCAATTTCTACTTATTTTATAACTCCCCCAATCAATACTGAACTGGCTAAATCTGATGTATCTAATCAAGTTTCCGGTGCAAACATACAAGCTCATGTTGTTCTTGAGCCTGAAGTGTCTAATGAACAGACTGCTAATGAAGGATTTGATGCAAACATTTTACATGCTCCTGGTGATGAACATATAGTGTCTAATGAGGGATCTAATGCAAGCATTTTGCAAGCTCATTGAAGGATTTAGTGTCTAATGATGATCTACTATGTTGAGAGAGACAGAGATTTGCAGGCATTGATGACAAGCAAATTATAGTGCATTTTCATAGCTTCAGGAAACGTCGAGGCCATCTACCAGAAAGTCCCCGTATCATGACAACATAGCATAAATACTTTTCTAATCTGTTGTTTGAAACTATTGGCATACTTGTGCAGGATAGATATATTGATATGCAGTTTGCGCACTGGTTATACGTGCAATTACACTTCGATATTTTCAGCCAGAGAACGAATAATTCAAACAGGTACAGACCATGTTTGTAGTCCTTGTACACCATGTTGCATTCTGTGTTTTTTGGTGCTTGCATCATTTAGTGTTTATAATCTGAACTACTTGTGATCATTAGCTGGTTTTCAAAGTGCATGTAGCTTCACATTTCTCAAGTTATGTTGATTTCCGGAGTGCAAGTGCCTTCGTATTTTTTAAGTTAAATGTTCGCCCCTGGTAACTTGAATTCGTGGATGAGCCACTGCACACAAATCATACACGAATGCCAGTACGAATTAAATGAAATGCAAGGACTTACGCTAGCTCATTGTACAGGCTCACTGCAGCTCTGCTTGCGCTTGAGATGTTCCATGTATAAGTCCATGTTACCACTTGCTTGGATGTGTAGGCCTTGTGCTCCTTGCATCCCTCTCTGCATTTTTGACACGGCGAATGGTTGATCAAATAAGAGGAATCGACCTTGATGTTGTACCGGAGGACATATACTTACAAGTTTATACGGGTGTGCAGGGTGTGTACTAGATCCCATAGCGCCGTCATGCTTCGCTAAAAAATGGATTTGCTTGTTTCAGATGATATCTCCAGAAGAAATAAGAGTTAAAGTCAGAGTTGCATAGGCATGTAAGCTAAGAGAGCAGTGAAAGGATATCCAAACATCATCAGAACAGTGCAGAAGGGAGTGATGTGTGGATACCTAGTTCGGGCCGGCGTTTGGGCATGCTCGCCTAGCTAGAGTGCGGGTCACTTCAGAACCGTTGAGGGTGATGCGCTGGCGTTGGCTGGCCGCGCACGGATGCAGATCTTGAGTGGTAGCAGAGCGCTACGATACGGTGGACGAGACCATTGGTGAAGCCCCAACGGCCTCGGGGGGCGGAGGTGCGATGATGTGCTCGGTGAAGTAGCCCCGGTGAGCTGGGAGACGGCGTCAGTGAAGCGCACCTGATGCGGTGGAACTCGGTGTCTGTGAGGCACGTTGGTTGCGGCGGCCAACGTTGTCGGTGGACCACCTGGTGCGGTGGACGAGGGCGTAGATGTGGTAGCTCCGGTGCGGTGGTGAAGCGCGACCGTCGTCTTCGTCGTCGTCGTCCGGCACAGAGGTGGGGAAAGGTGGGGAAAGAGACAAGACGAGGGGCGATTTGAGGGATGGCGGCGAATTAGGGATTTGAGCAATCTGGGCGCGGAAGGGGACGGTGGAGAAGAGAGATTTTGCAGGGCTGGAATTGGGGCCGCCAGATATTTCAATCCGAAACGTGGAAGCGCGAACTTATATTGTCGCCGTCCTTTGTTTGGGGGGGAGGGGGTGGGTGGCTGGGTGCTACGCGTCCGTCCGACACACGCGACCACCCCGACAAGACTATGCTTTGGTGCCTTAAGGCACCTGCCTTTGTGTCCATGACATGTGGGCCCAACAGGTGGCTGGCCCACATGTCAGTCACCCAAGGGCAGTTGCCTTTAAGGCACCGAAGCAGCGTCCACCCCGACACGACCCTGGTCTGCCTGGTGTACCTACATTTGAGAATGCAAACGAATCTTCTTTGATTTGCAAACGAATATGTATGTATTACCATGCCTGTGTTTTCCTTGCAATAATTAGTTATTCGAAACGAGATACTCCATCCGTTCACTTTTGTAAGTCGTTTCAGACAACTTAAAATGAACTGTTTTGCACATTGTCTGAAATGTCTTCAAGGTCTTATAAAAGTTAACAGAGGGAGTACTATAAATTAATTAATGAGGAGTTATTCGAAAAAAATCGGTACCCACGCTAACGTGGATTAGAGTGTGTCACATAATTAGTTATTTGAATTAGAGTGTGTGTTACGTAGTTAGTTATTTGAATTAGAGTGTGTGTCACGTAGCGATCTCCAATTCTAACGTGGATTTCTCATTTCACTGTATCCACGCTAGTTTTCTAATACAAATTCATATGTATATGATGAACACCATGGTAGTTAGAAAACTTTTGGATGGATTCAAACACATGACCTACAAAATAGCACAACAAATTGAGTCAATGTCAACTTTTCAAAACTTAGTATGGCACGAATCTATCTATCTATCTATCTATATATCTATCTATCTATACCTATACTAATTACAGACTCCCTAAAAATTACCACGTTAATTAGAAATTATGAGCCGTTTATCTGATGGGACCGAATTATTATGGTGTAGATGCTTATGCTCAGTTTGGCCAAAGAAAATAAAGATCGGAAGGCCATAGACACCAGAAACAAAAGATGGCCCACAGTGCTTTCACGTTTTGTTGCGGGGCAATGCTTCCACGTTTTATCTCTAAAAAAATGTACAGTTTTTTTTGCAGCTCAATGCTTTCATGTTTCACGGCTGTAGAATAGAAACAGAAGGATATATTATACCCGCAAAATAGGGCATGTTTCGATCTCTTTTCCTTGACCGCCCCCTCTCTTGCCGCTTACGTTAGGTGCTATCCGCAGTAGGGTCGAATCTTGTCGAGGACTTCCAATCTGACGAGGCGCCTTCCAAGAAGAACTCCAGTGATTCCTCTCTGTTCTCTATTTCTGATGCATCATAGCTGGCCTCGACATCAGAGCTGTTCCAGGAATCATGCTACCACACCACCAACTTTCTCTCTCCAGCAGAGTTTGGCTTGGTCGTGGACTCATGGCGATCAACAGGTAACGCCATCAACTTTGTTGGATTGAGTTTGCTTGAGATTGCACAGCCCTCAAAGGCTGATTAGCCCCTAGGATTGCTTGGAGATCAAAATAAAATTTATATATATGCTATAACTACGCTTATGTCTTGATTATTAGTAGTATCAAACTTATTGTATAAACATCCAATTATTTCTGTGAGAGCCAATATGTGAGATATTGAACAGTACTACTTTATTCAAATACAAGATCTGATTATTGTTGTGGTAGAGTAGAATGTCACACTAGCAGTTTTTTGATGAATTTTTCACGCCAAACTAAAGGCGTGTAATCTTTATGGTGTCCCTAATCAAATCTGGAACATGCCCCTTCAATTGTGCATCCTTCACTATCCTAGGAACGCCACCGCAACGAGATGGTGGTTTCAGATATCTTACAGTCCAGGCGGGGCAATGTGCGATGGCGGTTTAGATGCCGCAGGAGACACATCAAGCATGGGTAGAAGCAAGGAGTGGACGGGGGTAATGCTAGCGAGTAGTGTCTACTCTTCCTATCTGTTGGCCATAGAAATCCTCAATTAGTTTTAACTTCCTACCTTTTTTTGTTAGGTGATTTCCTCTTTTTTTTAGTTATTTGCTAATACATGAGCCTGACCTGAACCATTGCATCCCCAAGTCTCGATCAAACAACCTTGATTGTCAGTTCCTTGCCCCTGATATTCTTAATGTCACTTAAGTTTATACAGAGCCATTACAGTTTTGAGAACTGCACTGAAACATCAATGATATAATTTGACTTATTTGTATGAGGATGACTTTATCGTTGCTACTTTTGCAGGAGAGTTATATTACCAGACCAGGCTAAGTGTCGTTGATATGATTCATGACATCAGGTTGGAGTTGGAAGCCGCAGTCAGAAATGGATACATGTCAGTTCTGCGTAAAAGCTATTGTCAACAAAGGGATGTCTCCGTGTCCCATGGGAAGCTCGAGAAGCTGGTGCCGACTCTATGGCAACGACTTGGATGTTGCAAGACATGTGGTAGACAAACAATGACTGGATGCTGGCATGCCCATGTAGATGGTGCAGACATCGGCGAATTAACACCACTGTGAGAAGAATCCTTACAGGTTTTTGAACAAAACAGAGATGACATACTTTGGATAGGCCTCTAATGTGAAATACTATAGCAAAAGAAAATATTTATGGTTCACTAGATGGCTCTGTTTCAGTTATTGGAAAATAGTTCCCCTTCTATATTCATCTGGTTTGAGTGGGAAGCTGCTATTGACAATGGATGCATGTCAAGACTCCACACAAAGGTACGAAGGGATTCCTATGTGTCTCACAGGAAGCCCAAGAAGCCGGTGCCGACTATAGGATGTTGCAAGATATGTGTCAGACAAACGATGACCGGATGCAGACACGTCCACGTACAATCTGCAGCCAACGACAGAATGCATTCAGGCCAGTGTGAGAAAAAAAAGATTGTGCTTTAGTTATTGGAATTGTTTTCCTTCTATGTTCATATCATCATTATATTAATTTAAGAATTTTGCGTTCCACTATGAACATAAAATGAACTAATGCAGTCACGACTCACGACACCCTATTTGTCCCCCTGCTATACACCTATATCACCATACATACTTAAATACAGGGTACTGCCTATGAACATGAAAGCATGAAAAAGGCAAATACTAAACTACTTCGGGTCTATCTTACATATGCGAAATCTCTCAGGCATTCTCCTTTAGCTACAATCTACTCAAGTTCTCTTTTTGTATTACCATTCAGCAAACCTCTATATTCGGTTACTCGCGTAACCAAGAGAATGAGGTACTATTTAGCTTATTCCGATATATGTTTTCTTGCAAACTAGGCAATCTTACACAATGGCTTGAAATGATATTCTTGAATGTTTATAAGAAAAATAATGTAAGGCTGCACCAATTTTGGCATAAATGGGAAGTTAATGTAGAGAAAATCATAGTGTCCCCCCCACCACCACCCTAGGTGCGACTAACTCTGTCCTGGCTTCGCCTCTCCAGTCACTACAGCGCTCACCGTCATTGTGTTCTTATATACGCGTCCATTGCATCAGAGACTCTTACCACAACATGTAGGCTAAGCTCGAGGATCCTTTTTTTTTGTTTACAAAAGTAGATATTTCATTACAGTTATTTTATCTCCAAATAGGGCCGAATTTTATTTACTTTAATATAATTAAGTGTTGAACATTGGTTGCAATCTATGCCAGCTCCAATCTTTTATCTTTTCAACAAATTGACTGCTATATCTATAGTTTGTTATTTCGAGAGATGGCAATTAAAGCTCTTTCTACCAACTCGGCTGCTACTATGTGCAGGCACTACACTTCCACATCATTCTGATAACTATTCGATGTGCGCGGGTAATTAATCTTGGATTTTAAAGGAATTAAATTATGAAAACAATCTGTGTATAATCTTACATATTTGAAGGATGTGAAAACTCAATGAACAGTTGAACACATTCTCCTTACTTTTACTCTTATTTCTCATGGCACATTGACCGAGGAAAAGCTATGTGAGGTGGTATATGACCGTGTGGTTCAGGGTCAAGGATCATAGTGGAGAAGGAAGCAAACAGGTCAGCGTGGAGCTGCATGCATGCATACATAATTAGCTTAATTCGTCTTATAAGTTTTTACACTGATGTTTCCACTATATAATTAAAGTGCACCCACCATCATCTTTTCTCTATCCAAATTGCGAAGATTTATAGTTGATATGCGGGCTTGCATGCAACATAAAACTGGGTGATCCTACCAATTTCTGAAGCAACACAATTGATTGTTTTCTTTTATTCAAATATTCAGTCTGACTACACAGTCTCTTGATGTCTAGGTAGTTATGATCAGTCTAATGTTCAGTAATTATTATGGCTGATAGGCACCATTCCGCCCTCAACTCGCTAATGATTCAACTATTTTGTTATTTTGGGATCCTTTATATTTCTACAGTTTACGATCCAAATAATCTTCATACAGATGGTCCAACTTTGTGATTACACGAGTCATATTAACATGAACTTTATTTCAAGAGTCTCTGTTTCATCTATGATTGAATATTACTGAAGTAATATGTAATCTTTATATATTTTTTAAGGCTTGCTCTCGCATCTTTGTCCTTCACTAGGGATTTTTTTTTATTTGCTCACTATGTAGTTTTTTCTATTTTTTCTTCACAAAGGAGTTTAGCTCATGACTATGTTGGCAAAAGGCAAATCCTCCGAAACCACACATCCAGCTTAGTTGAGTTTAAAGTTTGCTCTCAAGCTAATGGATTTTTCCCATACCTTCTTTTTGTTAAGAGTTATTCCATGTCTTTATGTGATTGTGTCACACATAAAATGTACAGTTGGGAGATAATTTTAAGGATATCGGCCAAGTCATTTACGATGTTCTAGATTAAGATTTTTTTATTTATGAAGTTCTTGATTTTTTTTAATGGGTACGCTCTGAGTAAATGTTCTATCACGAGCACACATATTGTACCATGGCACTCATTTTCTATTTCCTATAACACATAACAATAAACTTTCTATGATTTTTTTCATAAATTTGATTGAAAATTGTCATGTATGACTGCTTCAGGAACAGGAAAAATGATGTTATATATTGTAGATTGTTGATCCATCGCAGTGAAAACTGGAGCAAACAATTTAACTTCTGATGGACATTGGGTGCAAGTGGGTTCCATCTAACTAAACTGTCAAGCCACGAATTAATGTCCGTATATATGTATTTTGATCCATGTGACAAGTATTTTTTATTTCCCATAGCCAGCATTTTGAATGTCACTTGGCTCCGACGGACTACTGGACACTATGTTGAAATGTTTGTGCACATGAAGTTCGATTTGTACAAATATCAGGGAAGCTCTAATTAATTTATTCTTAAAATCTCTAGCCCGTGCAAGTGCATGGGTTGACGACTAGTTCGAAATAATTACCCATATGCCTGGTCCTCTGTTCAAATCTTACAATGTACACCGACTTGAAACATCGATATTATATCTCGTAC
>NC_057798.1:694427028-694536746 GCF_018294505.1 Triticum aestivum | reverse complement strand
CGTGCGCACGCACGCACGTTGTACATCTAGGTCACTCCCTCGAGACTGTCTCACTCTTTCTTCCGCACGGCGGGCCACACTCGCTCAAGCTTGCTCTCTTTATCTGAGTCTCGTTTAACCTTATTTTCTTTCACACACAAATGATATATCTCCCTGTTCGGGCCTCGATCGACATACTCTATACTCTCTCACGCAGATTGTCTATCTAGGTCAGTCCATCCAAGCCGCCGCCACTCTTTCGACCTCATGGTGGGCCACGCTCACTCAATCTCTCTCTCTCTCTCTCTCTATCTCTATCTCTCTTTGTCCGTATGTCTCGATTGACCTCGCTCTTTCTCGGACAAAAACGATATATCACCATGTTTGAGCCCAACTCGACCTATTCACATTGTATACTCTCTCACGCACATCGTCTATCTAGGTCACTCTCTCCAACCCGTCTCACTCTTTCGATCGCACGGCGACCCTATGTGATCGGTTGACCTTGCTTCCTCCCACGCACAAAATATATCTACACGTATGTGACTGGATCATCTCTCAACCTCTATCTTACAGCCCTCACCCTTGCCAAAAGCTCAATCGGACAATATCTTTCTGGAGCATATATATTTGTTCAATGAATGTCGGACCACACTCACTTTGTCTCTCTATCTATATGTCTCTCGATTGACCTCGCTTTCTCACACCGTATCTTCCACGCATTGAAGCTACTACCTCTCCATCCCTCGCAAAGACGGAGCTATTTACATTGCGAGGGGCACTCCAACCTTGGATTAATTTGTGTAGGCATTTATTCCGGTCAGTTTAGATTATATTTTCGTAGCATTCGGCCCATAACTACTCCAAACACCGTTGCAACCCACACAAATCCCCTAGTTGATTTCCCTCTGGCTTGGTCATCGCTCTCTCGCACGTCCTTTCTCGCCTTCAACGTCGCACCATGGTATTATTGAAAAAACTATGTTGTTCTCTTTAATTATTATAAATAAGCTACAAAACTACATATCGATAGTCCACTTGGAATGGAACAAATTTCGACCAACAAATTAAAGTGCTACAAACTACACACCGAGGGGCCCACATGTCATGAAACAAATTTGGACCCATATACAAATTAAAAAATAAAGGACGAGAATCGAACATGCAACCGGGCCTTCAAGCCGCATGTCAATAGGCAACATACGTAGAATAGCAATGTTTGTTGTACCCCCTTTGTTCACATAATGTTTTTATATTACCACAGCCTAATTAATGGATAACATGTAATATTATTTTTAGTACTATTCACCTTCGCTTACTGGTGGGTTCCATGTGTGCTCTCTCTCTCTCTCCTCCCCTTCTGCGTTTAGACGCACGGGCAAACAGGAAGAACTCGCGGACGATGTTACCGTTGACCATATCTGGACGCGTTCACAAGTCACAGCACTAGTTTCACGTACTAGCAGCACTAGCCAGTGTGTACATGCAATGCATGTTAATTTGGAAGTATATTAAGTGCATGCGAATATTAACTACTAGGATATTATTTGCGTATTGTCATGTGATTAGCACTATTTTTGGCATGAAATTAACTGCACGCTAAATGTGTTGAGCGCTCGACATTGAAGCAGTCTAGGTCGTTGGATGACAAGGAATACATGTGGCTTGATGATGTTTTATATTTAATTTGATACGGCTCTAGCAGAACATTCAATCGATCAAACCATACATTTCGTTCAGTGACTCCGACTTTAAATTATATGACGATCGATATAAAATAAACGGAAATGATAAACGTTTGGATTTTAAACATGGCAATCCGAACGTTTTTCATGGCAAATTTAGATTGCGCGGCGGCGGCGGGGGCGGCTCGCGGTGGGAAGCGGCTCCTCTGCCGTGCTCTGTGTGACTGACCGACGGCGACGGCAGCGTCTTGCGCCGTTGTTGGCGTACTCCTGGACGTTGGCCTAGCTTCAAGGAAGGCCAAAATGTTCTGGACTTCGGAGCGAGTTAACTGGCAGGAGGAGGCGACTGGCGTTGGTGCAAGGAAGCGGTCGACGGCGGCCATCCATGCCGCTGAGGGGGGCACTGGCACCCGCGCGGGGACAGGCGCTGTCAACGGTGCAGCGGAGACATTCGTGTGCACGGGCACCAGCACGGGCGCGCACGTTAGTGCACATGCAGGCGCATGCGCTGGCAGGTGCACGGGCACCGGCACGGGCGTGCGCGTCAGTGCACGCACAGGCACATGCGCTGGCAGGTGCACGGGCGCGTGAAAGTCGATGGGGACCTCGTGGAACCCTATGGCATCAAGCTCGGCGACAATGTGCGGCTCCCAGCCCATCAATGCCATGGGGATAGGCGCTGGTGCAGTCGGGGCGACGGGAGCTGAAACGGGAGCGGGGACAGGCGCGGCGTCTTCCCGCAAGGCTAGTTCAAGCTTGTCCCAAAGCGCCTTATGTTCTTGAGACTCCGGCTGGGTGTCTTCCTCATGAAACTGGAACACTAAGGGCAGACCATCGTGATGCAGCATGGCGTACGTTTACGTCAGGCTAGTTGGAGGTAGACGACGGGAGAATCGGAGAGGAAAAGAGAGGATTGTAGCGATACTGGTAGTGCGGGGTTGATTTTAAACTGCAGCGCCAGCGACATTAAAAGTGGGAGCAGTTGGGACAACGATGGGCGGCGGAGCCTAGTCAAAGGGCTCGCCTCCCGGTGAGTCTGCACAGCGGTCTGCTCGCACGCCTCCCTGACAGCCGGCGCAACGGTCTGCTCGCACGCCTCCCGTCGACTCACACGCTTGCTGGGACGGCACCTGCCGATGAGAAGCGGGGACTCGTGGCGGCACGTAAACGCCCACGGTTTCAATAGTGAAAGTGTTCACCTTAACGTGACAGGTCTTTGTTCCAAAATACCTTGGCTCTTCATTTGTGCAACTTGTCATAAGCAGCTTGTCTCGAATTGAAGAAAAAACTTATGAAGTAATATTTGTGCCATATCACGTGACCATGCTCAGTTTCAAGAATTTATGCTCACTTTTGGATTTTTTGAAATTTAAGATCCTGGATTCGAAACAATATCATAACCTGCATCATGCAATAAATTTTCAAGCCATACATATGTCCTGTTGTATTTCTTAAGAAAGGATTTGGTCAAACATTTTGCTTAGTTAGACTTCAGACAAGTTATATATGCAGAGTAAAAGGATAATCCCTCCGTACCAGTGCATTGCCTGATATATTAACTCAAGTACTAGGCACGAACAAACGGGCTCAATTCTGTGCTCATCCTGGTGTAGTACTAGTAGTAGTAGTAGGCAATGCAGTTGACGGGTGACCTTGACGAGCAGCGACCGAGGGAATTGAACCGCGCTCGGCACGGTAGGTAACGTTGTCTAGTTACTAAAGCATCCCTCCGTTGTTCATCGGTAGTCATTATGGACCGGGGACATGAGGGGAATTTCCTAGGGCTGGAATTCTGGCCGCCAGATATTTCGACTTGAAACGCTGAGGCTCGACTGGTTGGGGTTGCCTAATGTGCGTACCACGCACGCCACCGAAGGACACGAGCCCGGTTTTTTTTAGGATCAACACGAGCCAAGGTCTGGCTGGTACGCCGTTGGGTCCTACCATTCGAGAATACGAAAGGAACCTTTTAAATTGCCGAACGAATCTATGTGTATTACAATACCCGTATTTTCCTTGCAAATACTAATCTCAACGTGGTAATTGATTTATGACGAGTTGTTGAATTAGAGTGAGTTTGTGATATAGTGATCTCAACGTGGATTTCACATTTCATGGTATCCCTAGTAAGTTTTCCAATGCAAATTCAAATTTAAAAGATGAACAATATGGAGGTGAGAAAACTTTGTATGTATCAAGCATATGACCACACACACACACAGAGACACACACGCACGAACACAACAACAATCCAATAAGTATAGTGCATCTATTTTTCCAAACCATGCATGTATGACACGAATTCAAAAATACTCCTTCTATTCCTAAATATTAGTCTTTTAGAGAGTTCAACAAGTGACTACATACGGAGCAAAATGAGTGAATCTAGACTCTAAAATATGTCTATATACATCCGTATGTGCCAGTCCATTTGAAGCCTCTAAAAAGACTAATATTTAGGAACGAAGGGAGTAAAATGTAAGACATCCATGGTCCTCAGTTCAATATTTAAAATGAACATGAAACTGAAACATGAATATTAAGTCTAGTACTACAGTACATGCAAATGTTGTGTTTAGGCGGAGCTATGATTGTCGGGGGTCAACCCCTCGACCTTAGATAAAATTGTGGAGCTCTGTTTAGGGTTGTTTAGATTATATTTGTCCCCACCCTCCCAACCACCGATTGGTTGTGCACCCCCACCCCTCCTCCCCGGGAGAATATCATGTGCCCCCATACCTTAGATGCTATATGCCGATACGAGTTGCTTGGAGCTTGTAGATCTGAGATATAGCAGCTCACATGATGTGTCTTAATTTTTTGCAGGAAACCTTGATGAGTTTGAGAATTGCACACAATTTGTACAAAAACTACTTAGATGCCCTTTGATCCCATATCCAACGACCTCGAAGCTCGTATCACCGTAGCATCTAAGATGAAGGAGGACATCATATTCTCCTGTATGTAAGAATATCATGTGCTACCACACCTTAGATGCTTTGGTGATACAAGCTCTTCGGAGGCGTTGGATTTGTGACCCAACACCTCCTCGGTGGTTCGAATGGTTTTTTGCAGAAAAGCCCCAAAAGAGTTCGGCCACTGCTTACAAGCACAAAGACTGCTCAGATGCCATTGGATCTCAGATCAAACGACCTCCAAGCTCGTATCACCGTAGCATCCAAGCTGCGATAGCACCTTATGTTTTCTCGCACGGGAGAGTATGAGGTGCTCCCGCACCGTAGATTCTATGGTGATACGAGTTCACTGAGATCTAACGGCCCACAGTAGGAGGTTTGAATGTTTTTGCAATATACGGCTGATAGAGTTTGGGAAATGCGCAGAAAGTACAAGTACTACGCATGTGCCATCTGATCACTGATCATACGACCTAGATGCTCATATCACCGTAGCGGGTAATTAAGCTACGGGGAGCACCTAATATGAGCACCGGGGAGCCGTTGGATCGAAGATGCAGCGGCACACACGAGGCCTGAATGTTTTATTTGCAAAAAAAACCTTTGGAGAGTTTGGAAATTGCGCATAATTACAAAGACTACTCCCAAGCCATTGGATCTCACTTCCAACGGTGTAAAAACTCGTATCACCATAGTATCTAAGCTGCGGGGTGGATGTGATATTCTATGCCGCTGTCATTTTTGTTCGTAAACTTGCAAAATACGTGTAACTCGTGTCGTTACTTGTCTAACCGCGCAAAGTGTTTGTTCAAAAAAACCATCCTACACTGAAATATCGGAACAACACACGGGGGTCCCACTTGTCATTAATCAAATTTGGACCTAAAACTAACAAATCTGAAAGACGAGATTCGAACTGGCAACCTGGACTACAAAGCGTAAGTCGATAGCCTGAAAAAACAAACGGTTGTTGGCTTTGTCCCATAACTTGATTTTATACAGTACTTGCGTTGAGTAGAGTAGAGGGAGTGCCTCGTCAACACGTGCATGACCGTTGTCTCACTTACTGGTGGGTCCCAGGTCTGCGATCTCAATCTCTCTTCTCTCCATCGTCTAACCTTTGCACGGGCACACACGAAGAGCGGCGCTAGCTTGCCGTGGTGTTATTACAACTAAAAAAAGCTTGGAAAATAGAAGAATCGCCTAGAACAAGAGACGTTGTGGCTGGTCGAGACGGAGCTAACCACATCTATCCTCCGTGCCACGTTTGCATGATGAAGCTGTGTGGCTAGTGGGGTGTTTTCGACCGACTGGCTGGGTCCCGAGGTCGAACCATAGGTACTACGTCTGATACAGTATATTTTTACACGCACATTTTTCCTCCGTGCCGAGACGTGGCACACCCTACCGCGCGGTTTCGGGGTCCTCCCGGGTGGTGCACGCATATATTCTTCCTGACGTGGGACGCCCTACCGCGCGTTTTCTGGGTCCTCCTCGGTCGTAGCGCCGAAGCAAGTAAATGAGTCGTCAAATCACGAAAGACCACCTTTCCCGCCGAGTACATCAGTGAAGCACGGTGGCTAGCTAGTTGGGCTAGTTCGACCGATTAGCTAGGCCGCCGCCACATTTGTTTTTTCACCCCTTTTTTATCTACTTGCCGGCAGGTAAATTTAAATATCCACCGCGGCGTTGCTCTGGTGTTTGGGTGCGGTAGGATTTTTAATTTTTTGATTGACGGGAGCAGGCGCGGCAGGATTTTTAATTTTTTGATTGACAGGAGTAGGCGCGGCAGCAATTAGTCACGATGACTCCACCTGTAAAAACCCACTGCTCCGTGATGTGAGAAGTCGTCGACTGGTGTTTTAGTGAAAACCAAAAGATTCCCCACTCATCGGCTGGCTCCCTCCTTCTTCCCGTAGATTGCATTGCCTTTCAGTCGTTTCGCCCCCTTTGCTTCCTCTCCCCATTGCTTCTACCTGGTGCCATGGCGGCGCAGCAGATCACAGAGTCCGAGGTGAGGCGCCTGACATAGGAGCTCCATGCCAAGGATGCGGAGCTCAGGGCCAAGGACGTGGAGCTCCATGAGCTCAAGGAGGAGAGGAGTGCCATGCTCCTCCGTTATGTGTGGGAGTTCACGGAGCTTCCAAAGCAGCAGGCGTCCACCACAAAGATGCTTGAGGCGTCGGCGGCGTTGCTGCAGAAAGCGGGAGATACGATAGGCCGTCAGGGGAGCCGGCTGGAGCGCGAGCGGGCCGATCATGACGAGGTCCAGGATCGCCTCAGCCACTTGGTGAACCAAGTTGCCATGCACGTGTTCCGGCTGCGCGATGCCTACCGTCGTGCCAGCAGAACGATGACGGCCGTCGGGCTAAACCCGTTCGACCACCCGGTCGACTTCAACAAGCTACGGCTTCCTGACCTGGTCTCTTTCTTCACCTATATCTCCGAGGAGCTGAACCATATCCGCGCGATGGTGGGGGCTGAGCTGGACAAGGAGGGGTTGCGGGCTGTCGTCGCCGTTGCCGGGCGAATCCTTTCAAGGCTCCGTCACCGGAATCCATTCATGCCATTGGACGCCGTCTTTGACGAGCTGGCTCGCGTCGACCAGGAGCGGGCTCTGTGGGCGGTTGCACCCTGCATCACCAATGTCGTGCACCTCGAGAAGCAGAGGGACTTCGGTGGTGTTTAGGCGCCCTCTACATGGGCATGTCCATGTCTCGGCGCAACATGACCGTTGGATCAAACTCAGACGATGCAGATCAGTCACTGTAGCACAAAGCGTGTGGGTGTGTTTGGTTGCATTCTCATCTCAATATAGTTGTTTCCTCTTTGTGTATTTTTGTCAACCTACTAGTGTGGACTCATGCACCCTTCATGCACTCTGCCAAACACCCAAAAGTGGGTCGAGAAGGGAACTTTTGCTCCCATCTCGTGCACCCTTCATACACCCTGTCTAACACTATTCGTGCTTCATATGGTTCATGTTTCGTGGAGTATTATAGCACCATACTCTCCGTGCATTGTGGACCTAGTTCTGTTAACATTGATCTCACCGTTCATTCTCGACCGGACAGTCGAAAAGGCGGTACTATGTTACATATAGGAGTAGTTGACATGCGCACAACATCATTTGTTATCGTCATATCTTACTACACTAGCAACAAGATTGTGTAGTACTGACGTATGAACCACTGCACATGCCTAGTAGTAGGAGCACTGTGTATGTTCAAGTGGCTGCCGTGTTTCGCACTCCTCCGTCGTAAGAGTGGAAACGCTTGCTGTAATCATTTTTTTCTTCAGAATGAAAACAGTGGACACGCTCTACCGTGCGGATCCTCCTCAGCCATGCACTAAATTACTCACTTTTGCCGACGTGTGGGACAGCCAGCAGCTGGGTCCACCATCCATGCACTAAATTACTCCGTAGTAGAGTGACGGTAGACTACCCCGATCGAACCGCCGCATTAATGCCCAAGGAGCCGTCAAATCACAAAACCCCCTCTTTTCCAGCAGTAAGTTGGCCAGACGAAGCAACCATCATTTCACTCTTCTCTCTCAGCTTCCTCTCTTGAAGAAAACCCCCACTCGCTTCGCTTCTCCCTCATCTCGTTCCTCCTTTCACTCTTCTCTCTCAACTTCCTCTCTTGGATGGATGCCGGAGCACCGGTCGACGTGATGTCTATGGCTCTGGCCAAAACCGTCGAGGCTCATGGTACGAAGAAGCGCAAGCAACCCGCCGAGACTACCGCAGACAAGCTCAAAGCCATCGCCCTGTCCAAGTCCCCCTCTCCGGGATCCCTCATTAAGAAAGTCTAGGTAATGTCTCTTGTTGACGATTTTTTTCTCGATCTTGATCGCGTTTTTTCATCTAACACGCAATACTAGTACTGGTAGTACAACTTTCTGGGTGATCTTGCATGTGATTTTAGTGTGGCAAATGACGGTTCTAAATTCCTCTTTTGACCAAAACATTCAAGAGGTTGACACTGATTTCTTATAGATTACTTTCAACTACTCCCTCTGTCCCAAATTTCTTGTCTTAGGTTTTTCTAGATACTCCATCTTGTCCCAAATTTCAACTACTAAAATGTGACTTGATACATCTGTATCTAGACAAATCCAAGACAAGAGTTTTGGGACGGAGGGAGTACTTTATGAACATCAATGCTACCTTTTAAGAGGGTATATTTGCCTCAGTAACTTGTGTTATGGATATTGCATGTAATCCCTCTGCTCTCATGCCTTTGAAGACATGTTCTAGTGTCTTTGTTCACTCATTTCTGTGCGTATATGTAGTCATATATGGAGTATAATATTGAAAATCATCTTATATTTCTGAACGGAGGTAGTCATAAAATATGGTTTCTGTTTGAATTAGAACCAGGTCCGCGGTGGAGATGAAGTTCTCAAAGTCATGCCGTGTGAACTGGAAGACATGATGATGAGTTCTACTGCTGAACTATCCAGCTGCTGTGTCCTTGTCGCCATATGTCCTAAACTAGTGTTTTCCTGTAGCATTGTTGTCAGGCGTGTTCTCGAGGTTGTACTTGACCACAACAATTTCCTGGCTGTGCCTTTGATTACAAAGGGTTTGGTTCTTGTAAAGCTTCCCAACAAATCTGATGCGGCATGTCTTCATCATCATGTTTATGAGTGGAAAGACCACTCTGTTAGGTTCTCCAAGGTTGAAAAGATGGTGATGGTGCATGTAGACATCTCACACGAAGTCCATGGCCTAGTCAGTTATGCGGGGTTCATCCCGTAGGTCGGTGGCAAGAAATAGTCTGCAGAGTTTAGTTAGTGCAACTTTGCTTATCTGTAGTAAGTACTATTGTTCAGTACTTGATTTGTGTTTGTGAACCCTGTATTGTTTATTAGTACTGCTGCTTTTGGTGTCTGGTCAGTCCTGAGAATGGTCTATGTTAATGTTTGTCCACTCAATTCAGTATGTACATTTTGAAGTATCCAGATCATATTTTTTGTGAGGACGGTTTATCAATTATGGTTATACTCCAATATCTGTATGCATTGCAGGGTTTATCGCACCCACCAATATTTCCAGTCCCATGGATGTTCGGTCCATACGATTTGTCACGACCTTTGGACTGTCCTGCTTGTGGGAGTAGGTGGGGCCCCTGCATGCCACGCGTAGTTGGATGAGCAATCTTCTGTTTAGTACTTCAACATAGTGATTTCCTGGTAAGGATTCACTCGTGTCACATCAAGTAAATCTTATTGATTTACTGTCTAAATCTTATTGATTTAATGTCATGTTTTCTTTCTTTTCCTGCAATTTTACGATGCAGGTTTTGCCATGTGACATTCATCACAGAATAAACCATTTGGTTTGCTCTACAATGGCTATTTTTGCAGGTTTCACTTCTTATGTCGTGTCAGTAACGAAGGCACTGTCCATCACTTATATTACTGGAAAAAATTGGATCAGTCTATTGTCTGAGTACAAGCTGAATCCCTATGATGAACTGTAGTTTGGTTTAACAAAAATGCCACAATTAGTCCTTCTCGCATTTAAAAGAAATGAAGAAAAAAACTGGATCACGGTCACGGATCCTAGTCAAGTTAGAAAGCTGATCATAGCAGACCAGACACGATCGCCGCTGTCTCGCACAGATCGAGCATCGGCAGCTGCTCTAGCACTGACAGTGGCAGCAGCTCAGTCTGATCCAGCTGAGGATTGGGCACCGACCGCGTCAGCGGATCAGTCTGATCTACCGGAGGATCGGGCATCGACACCGACACCTGCTCCGACACCGGCACCAGCTCTACAAGGAGCACCATCTCCGGCAGCAGCAGCGGCTTCGACACCTGCACCAACACTTGCACTTGCATCTGCTCCGGCCCGTGCAGTTGCACCGGCAATAGACTGGGATGCAGTTCGCACTTCATATACCAAAGTCCTTACAAAAATCGACATGTCCACCTTCTTGGTAAGCATTGGCCGCCCAAGTGCTTCGTTCTTTTTTCTTTCCATGTTGTTTCACATGATTCACTGTGTTGATCTAACTATTTGGGTATGTCTTCTTGTTTGCAAACAGAGAATTCCTAGAGCAACCAGGGAGTCGTTCAACAATCCGGGCAACCGCGGCCAAGTTTCTCTTACCATGCGCAGCCTTGGTGTGAATGAACCTGCTCAATATACCGTAAGTACAAAGGATGGTCGCATGATGATTGATGCTAAAGGATGGTCAAGGTTCAAATCTAAATCATATCTTGCGGTAGGGGATGATGTCAAAATCAAACTTTCTCGGCAAGGAGAGCTGGTCCAAATCAACTTTGAAATTCTTCAGTAGCAGCACGCAACTGCCGAACTGATCTATCCTCTGAGAGATTTTGATGTAATAATCTGGCATGGTGAAACAAGTGTCCTGTTTGTATAAGTAGTACGACAATATTATTTATCACATGGTATATCATTGATAGAATTGCAACTCTGATTGTTGGTTAGGAACCGTCGTTCGATTTTATTCCAACAGCTGTCGTGCTTTATTCAATTTTGTGTATTTGCCTTGCGACAGCATCTAAAACCAGCGCCGTACCGATCGCTTGCAATATGAAAAGCGCTGAGGTAGAACACACGGGCCCCCAAACATGCAGGGTCGGCCTGCGGCCCAAAGTCCAGAACCGTGAGCTTATCTGAGTATTATATTCTCAGCTGAACCCCCATAAAAAAAGCTGAACCCCCATAATGCCTGTGCGCTGCAGAGGGAGTATATTTCTCGGCAAGGTGAGCCTGTGATATAAAAGATTTGTATATTTCTTTACAGAGGGAGTATCTCTCTGTCAAAAAATATATTTATGTGTAACTAGTTACTCCTGTCTTTCTACTTCCTTTCGCTGATATGTGGGGCAACCGGCAACGGGGTCCACGTGCCATATGCACAAATTAGAGTGCACAACTTCACGGTAGACACACCCTGGTCGTAGCGCCGCAGTAATGCCCAATGAACCGTCAAATCACAACCCCCCTTTCTAGCTTTAGCAGTAAGCTGGACGGATGAAGCGGCAATATTTCACTGGGCCTGAATCCCCTTCTCCCTCGTCTTCTTGTTCAGAGAAAACCCCTGCTCAGCGATTGCATAGGGTTTTCTCATGGAGAACCAGGTACGAATTCTTCATCCATCCCCGATAAATACAAGTCCCTTGGTCGCAGGTAATCCTAGGATGGTAGCCGCCGCCGTTGATGCATTTTTCTTCGTACTGAATCTAGTGTGTTTCAGTTGCAGTGCCCAAAGTGCGAGTACCCTACAGATTTCTGCACCTTCGGCGAGATGCCACACTTGTTTCTTCTCATCCTAACACGGCATTTTGAAACGCGCACAGTATGTTCCTAGAATCCTTTTTTCTATCCGGGAGGGTGGGGTTTTTTTGAACATGTTGTGTTCTCATATTATTTTTCCTGCAGTGTATTATTTGCTCTGCCAGAACACATGTACTCAAGATGCTTGGCCTTGCCATAACTCAATACACTAGTTTAATGGTCACAGTGAAGACAAGCCATGGATATTACTTACGAGTTGGGTTCATGAACCAAGAAGATCGCTGCTTTTTTTATGGCCGAACTTGGATAAACTTTCTCAAATGTTACGGACTGAAAGTTGGCGCACGAATATTGATGGAAATAGCAGAACCTAGTCTCATCTTCACTGCGATCTTCCACCCCAACATCGTTCCATTTGTTCATCCATGTTAGTTTTGTATCTGGTTCTTGCTTGTTGCCTCGATTACTTCTTAATCCACCTATTCTGTCTAACTAATCACAATTTAACTTTAGAAGTAGCAACGGATCTCTCACGAAGATGCTACTTCTAACTAATATTTTCTTATAATTGGTGGCACGTGTAGGTTTTTTCAGAGTTAAGCAGTCTGCTCGTTTGTTACTCTGTAATAACTCGGCTATTACTAATGGCACTGAAGTTGACTAGATCGACATCCACAAGTTCCTACACTTTATTGATCGTCTTGAGGCCCTTGTGGGGCGTTTCAATGGTGGAAGGCCACGTGGGATATGTGTGCCACTGCTGCACTCATTGAACAGGTCCAACTGTGTCGAGAAACTTATGGTACGAGCTGTTTTCTGTTATATATGTTGTTCATAAACTATTGCTTATACACAGTTTTACAGTTGTGATCTTCTTGAAACAGGAACTGTCGAGTTCTGTTGTTCCTATATAGATGCCTGACCATGGTCGGGTCAGACTTGCGCTTGGTCACAACATGATGTTTATGTTGACCTACTCAATTCCCCTTGGAAGTAAAAAGATACTTATTCATGGGTGGTCTCAAATAATGAAGGCACGTCCATCTTGGAGAATAGGATAGAAGATTATATTCATGCTTTTCCATGGCTCTAAAGCGAATATCCTATTTATTGACCACGTTGCGAGATGAAGCCGCTTTTCAGAAGGTTGTGGATGTGTGGGGTGGCGCCTGGGCCTTGTCCTGGGGCTTGGCGGCCTCACCCTTGGTTAACTGTAGGCAAAGTAGCACTGTTCGAGGCGTGCTTGTATGGTTGAACCTGCATAAGTACTCATACTGCTTTCAGCTTTGGTTGTTAAGTGCCCCTGCTGGTTTCAGTTAAGGTTGTTAAGTACTCATGTTGCTTTTATAGGCTGTCGTGTTTCTTCAGTCCTGTCTTCCTCCAGCCGCCAAAACCAAACCAGCGCCGGTGGGAGCTCCTGCTTCCGCCTCCCATGGCTGGCTGCGCCTCAGCGCACGCATCGCTGCCCCACCGTCTCCTAAATCGTTAACGCCGACGTCCTCCGCGCGCTTTGGTGCACTCGCCGCGGCGCCACCCTCTCGCATTGTCAACATGGTCAACAAATAACAGGAATCGGCAGAAGTACGTGGAGAGGATGACAGTAGGGGCCCACCACGTCAGCGTATGGAAAAATAAAATGCTTCCTCCTAGTGTTTTCCTGACATCTGGGACCCACGCCATTGTGAGCGTATATAGTCAATAGACAAGAGAACAACACAAGATCGGCTGACACCTGGGACGTAGCTACTCGAGCAGTATTTTTTTTGTTTGGTATTGTTGAGACGGAGCAGGGTTTAAACTGGGCTGTGGCCCGTCTAGCCCAGGCTTATATTTTATGTTCACCATGTGACCAGCCCAGCTATTTTTTCTTTGTGAAAATGAGCCCAGTTTATTTTCTCTGAAGAATACCCAATCCAGGCCTACTTATTTTTCTACGCCCTAATGGGCTGCAACTCTTTCAAGACGCCTGTAAATCTTGAAAGTAATATGAAATGGGTTGTAAATATAAAAGCAGATGACAAATTGGCAATTACTTTATAATTTCTGATTTTTTTCACATTTTCAGATTCCTATTTCACTGGGCATTAACCTAATTAAAATATATCTTCAAAGTACTTTAAATCTGGCTCGACATTTCGGTATCAAAAATAGTTTGGAACCCACAGAAATATGCGAAATTGGCCCTGGCCACCCAAAAAAACGACTGCAATAAATTGCATAAAAAGTTGCCATGAGCTATATATAAATTATTAAAAAAAAGAGGGAGTGGTCTGACTTGTGGTCCTGTTTAGTTGATGCGTATGCAAGATTTTTTTAGTTATTATATACGTCAACAAACGATTCTAGCAGACATAACCGTTGGATGTCAATCAAACAGCCGTCGTGTTTCCTCAATCTCTGATCTTCTTGCTCCAGCGGTCAAAGCAGCGCCGGCGGGACCGCCTGCTCCCGCCTCCCGTGGTCGGCTGTGCTGCCGCGCAGGCCTCAGCGCCCCCTACTACTCCCACCGCTGGCTAGGGCATCCCTCTACTCACCCACACCCCCTGTTATTCTATGGCGACGGCAGCCTCACACCGCAGCCGAACCGGTGAACCCTTGTACTCCTCTCCGCGCGGGCTTCCACTGTCGCGTCTTCCCCAGCTCCGCATCGTCCCCTTCCTAGGCCTCGCCATCGTCCACTGCCGTGGTGCTCTCGGCGCGGCGTGGTCAATGTGGTCAACGACCGACTTCCATCGGAAGAGTACTGTACGTGGAGAGGCTGACAGCTGGGTCCACGGCAGCCGCAAGGAAGTGCCTCCTTATTACGCGGAAAATAATTATTCTTCCACCTGACAGCAGGGACCCATCGAACGGGCCACCAGTATTTCGTGAAAAAAACGTTTCCCCTGACTGCTGGGACCCACAGGACGGGCCATCGTATTTGCGAAAAAAACATTCCCCCCGCTGCTCAGACCCACCGGAAGTGCCTCCATATTACGCACACAAAAAATGAATACCCCCTGCTAGCTGGGACCCACCTTGGTGGGAGTCTGACTTGTGGGCCTACTAAGTTGACTGGGACGGAGGCCTTTGTCAACTTTAGTCAATATATGAATGATTCTAGCTCCAGTTACCGTACGATGTCCATCCAACGGCCGTAGTGCTTCTTCAACCTCTGGTCTTCTTGCTCTAGTCGCCCAAAGCAGCGTCGGTCGTGCCGCCTGCTCCTGCCGCCCGTGGCCGGCTGTGATGCCGCGGAGGCCTCACCACCCCCTACTACTCCCACCGCTGGCCAGGCCATCCCTCTACGCACCCACACCCCCTGTTATTCTACGGCGACGGCAGCCTCACACCGCAGCCGAACGAGTGAACCATCATACTCCTCTACGCGTGGGCATCCACTGCCGCATCTTCCCCGGCTCCGCGTCATCCCCTTCCTAGGCCTCGTCGTCTTCCACCGCCCTAGTGCTCTCGGTGCGGCGTGGTCAACGTGGTCAAGGAATGACTTCCATCGAACGTGGACTGTACGTGGAGAGGCTGACAGCTGGGTCCACGGCCGCAGCAAGGAAGTGCCTCCTTATTACGCGCAAAATAATTATTCCTCCACCTGACAACGGGGACCCACAAGATGGAACACCGTATTTCGCGAAAAAACATTTCCCCCTATCTGCTAGGACCCACCAGCTACATCTTCGCACGCAAGGAAGTGCGTCCGGAAAAAATACGATTCGCCCCCTGACTGCTGGGACCCACCAGCTACATCTTCGCACACAAGGAAGTGCGTCCAGGCAAAAAAAACGATTCGCCCCCTGACTGCTGGGACCCACCAGCTACATCTTCGCACGCAAGGAAGTGCCTGACAGTCGGGACCCACCTGGTCGAAGCGTACGTAGCATTGTCATTCTGGTCGCGAACGTGTACGTACATATATACTGGTCGATGTAGAGGCGCGCACGTGTCGTAGTAGAGGCACGTACGTGTCGTAGTAGAGGCGCGCATGTAGCATGTACACGTACATACAGTGGCCATGGTGCAAGAAAGAAAATACGGCCACGTACGTAAATACGGGTGGGGTCTCGAATGCCTACTCGCGCATACATACGGCCAGGGCTCATGTACATGGCTGGGTCGGAACGGAGAAACATCGTCGTCGTCATGTTCATGGGGAGGCAACGGAATGCGTCATGTTCATGGGGAGGCAACGCAATGCGTCGTGTTCATCGGGAGTCAACGGAACACGTGGGAGCCAACCGGCTGGGTCGGAACGGAATGCGTGGCCATTTTCATCGGGAGGGCTTGGACGGAACAGGCGATGGAAACGAGGCCTGGCGTACCGCACAATGAAGGAAACGGCCTTGTGTTTGACCGGCCATGTTCGAAGCGGGGGTCCTATTGATCGGGAGGGGTGTGGCGTACTGCAAAACGGAGGAAACGGACCTCCTACGGTCGAAACGGGGGTCCTGTTGATCGGGAGGGGTGTGGCGTACCGCAAAACCGACGAAACGGACCTCCTATGGTCGAAACAGGGGTCATGTTGATTGGGAGGGGTGTGGCGTATCGCAAAACAGATGAAACGGACCTCCTACGGTTGAAACGGGGGTCCTGTTCATCGGGAGGGGTCTAGCGTACCGCAAACGGACGAAACGGACCTCCTATGGTCGAAACGGGGGTCCTGTTTATCAGGAGGGATGTGGCGTACCGCAAAACGGGACTCCACGGGATACTGTTCATCTCCACCATCGACCTCCTCCAGCCTCCACGGGCTACCGTCGACCTCCTCCAGCCTCCACGGGCTCCTGTTCATCCAGCCTCCACCGCGCGCTACTCCACCAGCTACTGTTCAACCACCCCTCCACCGTCTACTGTTCATCCAGCCCTCCACCGTTTACTGTTCATCCAGCCCTCCACACCACGGGGTCTTGTTCAACCACCCCTCCACGGGCACCCCTCCACCGTCTACTGTTCATCCAGCCCTCCACACCACGGGGTCCTGTTCATCCAGAGGCAACGCCACCGCTCACTGTTCATCCAACCCACCCACCCCACCACCCCCCCCCCCCCCCCCGCAACGCTCACTGTTCATCCCAGAGGCAGCATCGATCGGCTTCAGTTAGTAGCAGTAGCGAAGGAATCGCTCGATCGGGTTCAGTTAACAGCCATCAATCGATCGCTCGGGTTCAGTAACGCGTAGCCTGCAATGCAATCGCTCAGGTTCAGTTAGAGGCCAACGCCTCGCTCGTGTTCAGTTAGAGCCAACGCCTCGCACACGCGCGTATGTGTATGAGAGAAACGCGCATCGCTCGGCCCCTGACCTCACCGTAACCGGCAACTCCCCGAAATTTTCCTCGCCCTCGCTTCTACCACGGTTTTTTACGTCATGGGCGGCCCAAAGAATGTCATGCAGCTGCGTCTCCGACCCGCCCAGGACGAAAAGCCCATTTTCTGTCAATATTTTTTGTCATAGAAGTAGGAGCCCACCACATCTATGATGATACCAGGTTTTGTCACAATTATCGTCATAGAAGTGTCATATGTATGACAGAACAAAATTTCGTTCGGCCCAAAATGTCATGAATGTGTCTTTTTTTGTAGTGCTAGTAGTCCTAGTAGGACTTCCTCTCCTTGGCGCGCCCCCTAGGGCCGGCCAGCCTCCCCCTCCCTCCTTTATATATGTGGGCAGGGGGCAACCTAGAACACACCAAGTCTTCTCTTAGTCGTGTGCGGTGCCCCGCTCCACAGTTACACACCTCTGTCATCTCTGTTGTAGTGCTTAGGTGAAGCCCTGCGCTTGTAACATCATCATCACGGTCGCCATGCCGTCGTGCTGACGGAACTCACCCTCATCCTCAACTTGATCAAGAACACGAGGGATGTCATCGAGTTGAACGTGTGCTGAACGCGGAGGTGCCGTACGTTCGGCACTTGGATCGGTTGGATCGCGAAGACGTTTGCTACCTCTTGAGCATGCGTTGGTTTTCCCTTGAAGAGAAAAGGGTGATGCAGCAAAGTATCGTGAGTATTTCCCTCAGTTTTGAGAACCAAGGTATCAATCTAGTAGGAGACGACGCACAAATCACCTAGTACCCGCACAAACAATCAAGAACCTTCCAACCAACGCGATAAAGGGGTTGTCAATCCCTTCACGGTCACTCGCAAAAGTGAGATATAATAGAGATAGTAAAGTAAATATTCTTGGTATTTTTGTTGTATAGATTGGAAAGTAAAGATTGCAAAATAGTAAACTAGATTTAAAGAGATGCGATATAATGAAAAAGAGATGTAATATAATAGAAAAGAGACCCGGGGGCCATAGGTTTCACTACTGGCTTCTCTCGAGATAGCATGTATTACGGTGGGTGAACAAATTACTACCGAGCAATTGATAGAAAAGTGCATAATTATGAAGACATCTAAGGTAATGATCATGAACATAGGCATCACGTCCGTGTCAAGTAGACCGAAATGATTCTGCATCTACTACTATTACTCCACACATCGACCGCTATCCAGCATGCATCTAGAGTATTAAGTTCATAAGAACGGAGTAATGCATTAAGCAAGATGGCATGATGTAGAGGGATAAACTCAAGCAATATGATATAAACCCCATCTTTTTATCCTCGATGGCAACAATACAATACGTGCCTTGTTGCCCCTACTATCACTGGGAAAGGACACCACAAGATTGAACCCAAAGCTAAGAAATTCTCCCATTGCAAGAAAGATCAATCTAGTAGGCCAAACTAAACCGATAATTAGAAGAGACTTGCAAAGATATCAAATCATGCATACAAGAATTCAGAGAAGAACCAAATAATATTCATAGATAATCTTGTTCATAAATCCACAATTCATCGGATCTCGGCAAACACACCGCAAAAGAGTATTACATCAAATAGATCTCCAAGAACATCGAGGAGAACTTTGTATTGAGAATCAAAGAGAGAGAAGAATCCATCTAGCTAATAACTATGGACCCGAAGGTCTGTGGTAAACTACTCACGCTTCATCAGAGAGGAAATGGTGTTGATGTAGAAGCCCTTCGTGATCGATTCCCTTTCCGGTAGATCACCAAAAAAGGCCCCAAGATGGGATCTCACGGGTACAGAAGGTTGCGGTGGTGGAAAACTGGTTTCATGGCTCCCCCTGATGTTTCTAGGGTATAAGAGTATATATAGGTGAAAGAAGTATATCGGTGGACCTACGAGGGGCCCATGAGGGTGGGGGCGCACCTACCCCCCTGGGCGCGCCCTCCTGCCTCGTGGACGCCTTGTGGCATTTCTGACTTCAAATCCAAGTCTTTTGGTTTGCTTTCGGCCCAAGAAAGATCATCGCGAAGGTTTCATTCCATTTGGACTCCGTTTGGTATTCCTTTTCTGCAAAACTCTAAAATAGGGCAAAAAACAGAAACTGACACTGGGCCTCCGATTAGTAGGTTAGTCCCAAAAATAATATAAAAGAGCATATTAAAGCCCATTAAACATCCAAAACAGATAATATAATAGCATGGAACAATAAGAAATTATAGATACGTTGGAGATGTATCAACGTTCGACTACATCAACCGCGTTACTAAACGCTTCCACTTTCGGTCTACGAGGGTACGTGGGAAAACTCTCCCCTCTCGTTGCTATGCATCTCCTAGATAGATCTTACATGATCGTAGGAAATTTTTGAAATTACTACGTTCCCTAACAGAAATGACCATTTGACTTTGTGATAATACTTTTCACAGTCAATGTTGAATACTACTCCACTCATGTTTTTCCAGTGCATCGAATGAATGGTCTCATGTAGGATTACTACTCTGTGAAGTATATTTACCTTGCATGAAAGCCATTTGAGAAGGAAGAACGACATGCTCAGCTGCCGAGTTGAGCCTATTAGTAGCCACTTTGGTGAATACCTTGAAGATGGCATTAAGAAGGAATATGGGTCTATATTGCTGGATTCTTTCAGCCTCCTTGATTTTTGGTAATAAAGCAATCTCACCGAAATTAATCCTGAATAAGTCAAGTTGTTCGGCATGAAGACAATTGAACAATTCTAATAGATCAGACTTGATGATATCCTAGAAATTATGATAGAATTCCACGGGGAAGCCATCCGGACCTGGATCCTTGCTATGTTCCATTTGGAACATCGCAATTCTGACCTCCTCTTCATAGAAAGGTGTCATGAGGATACCATTCTCTTCTGTTGTGACTTGTGGAATATCGTCCATTTATCCCATCAAGGGTGAAGTTTCCTTCATCTTACAACATCTACACAAGCTTCAACTGGCCCTTGGGCGAAGTGGTCAGTTGGGTAAAGAAACCCGACCTCCCATCCTTCATTTGATTGGTGGTGTACTTTTCAGCGCCAACTTCTTTAAGGAAAGCCCTAGTTGAAAACCTTCTTGTTCTCTTGCCGCTGGCTGCCATCTTGATGCTGCGAGGTGGGAGATCTCAAATCTTCAAGAAATTTCTAGTCTTCATTAACATCTAGTGGTAGTCGTGGAGTTTTACAAATAAATTACTCCGGTTCGTTGTGGCAGCTATGCCATGAATCCCAATAGGTCTATATTCTCGCGGATCTGATTATTCAGACCTAGTGAGTTTATGTGCCATGTTGCTTGTGTTGGTTTGATTCTTTGTGGAGTTGGAATCTTTTCTCGACGTTATAGTGAAGCTTTTGTGATTCGACAATTTGCACTTCTAAGAATCATCCCTGGCCCAAGTACGCTCAACGTTCACGACTTCTCATCTTTTCCGGTGAATGACTCGGGGGGATTTCAGAAAACTTCATCAGTAGTCAAAATCGGTGCAGATAAATAAGTGATAGTATGTCACGCCCAATATGCGATACTATCCTAAATAGACTCGAAGGTCCCACCAAGGATAGAACCGCATATTGATACGCTTTTGCAAGGTGGATATCATTACATCAACATTACATAATAGATGGGGATACATACAAAAGGCATACAATGCCACACGAATACAACCTCATCTTACATAAGAGCACCATCCGACTATGGATGAAACACAAACAGAAACTCAAACGACATCCACCCTGCTAGCCCAGGCTGCCGACCTGGAACCTATCCCCTGATCAAAGAAGAAGCAGAAGAAGAACTCCAAAACAAGTAAACATCGCTCCCGCGTCAAGATCATCGCGTAACCTGTACCTGCAACTGTTGTTGTAGTAATCTGTGAGCCACGAGGACTCAGCAATCCCATTACCATGGGTATCAAGACTAGCAAAGCTTAATCGGAAAGGAAGGGGTAAAGTGGTGAGGTTGCAGCAACGACTAAGCATATAAGGTGGCTAACATACGCAAATGAGAGCGAGAAGAGAAGCAAATGGAACGGTCGTGAAGCTAGCAATGATCAAGAGGTGATCCTGAAATCCTACTTACTTCAATCATAACCCAAAACCGTGTTCACTTCCCGGACTCCGCCAAAAAGAGACCATCACGGCTACACACACGGTTGATGCGTTTTAATTCGTATCTGGTGTCAAGTTATCTACAACCGGACATTAACAAATTCCCATCTGCCACATAACTGCGGGCACGGCTTTCGAAAGATAATACCCTGCAGGGGTGTCCCAACATAGCCAATGATAAGCTCTCGCGATCAACGAAGGATATTCCTTCTCCCGGGAAGACCCGGTCAGTCTCGGAATCCCGGTTACAAGACATTTCGACAATGGTAAAACAAGACTAGCAAAGCCGCCCGATGTGTCGACAATCCCGATAGGAGTCGCACGTATCTCGTTCTCAGGACACACCGGATAAGCGAAGCGTACATGTACCGACGTAACCCAAGTTGCCAAGGGATGGTCCCGCACGGTGCTCTAGTTTGGACCAACACTTAGAAAAGCATTGGCCCGAGGGGCTAAAATAAGATGACCCTCGGGTTAATTACTCCCAAGGGAAAGGTATAGGTGGTAGGCAAATGGTAAAACCAATGTTGGGCCTTGCTGGAGGAGTTTTATTCAAGGCGAGTTGTCAAGGGGGTCCCATAAATCACCCAACCGTGTTAGGGACGCAAAATCCGGGAACATAATACCGATATGATGGAAACTAGGGCGGCAAGGGTGGAACAAAACACCAGGCATAAGGCCGAGCCTAACACCCTTTACCAAGTATATAGATGCATTAATTAAATAAGAGATATTGTGATATCCCAACATAAACATGTCCACCATGGAGCAATCTTCTACTTCACCTGCAACTAACAACGCTATAAGAGGGGCTGAGTAAAGCGGTAACATAGCCAAACAACGGTTTGCTAGGAAGGGCGTAAAGGTTAGAGGCTCACATGTCAATTTGGGAAGGCTTGAAGAACAAGTGATAGGTAGCGCAGCATAGCGATAGAACGAAGCAACTAGCATAGCAATGATAGTAGTGAGATCCAGGGTAGCGGTCATCTTGCCTGAAATCCCGCAAGGAAGAAGCACGAGTCCATGAAGGAGATGAAGCCACGAAGACGAACCAAGCGTAGACGAACGAATCCTCACGATCGCAACAAAACGGGAGCTATCGAGAAGAAGCGCACAACCGGAAAGAAGCAAACAACAAGGTAAACACACAACACATAGACATGGCATGATGCTCAACCAAGTATGATGCATGAAAAATCTAGATGAGGCTACTCATGGCAAGAGATGATGCAAACAAGAACAACACATCAATGCAAGTTTAAATGAGGCCGGAAACAACATATAACAATTGCGGTAAGTCCTCATATGTGAATTTCGAAATTGGTTCTGAACAAACATTAAGTTGAAGTTGTTAAACAGCAAGTTAAGATGCACCAAGATGATCTACACGAAATTCTAGTCAAGTTATATATAAAGTTCATTTAGTTAGGAGCTACGGCCTCGAAGATATGAGCAAAACAAGTTAAACATGACATTGAAGCAAAATGCATACAAACATCAAACAAACACGTCAAAACATGGATGCAACATGTTAATATGAAAGTACATGCAATTCTAAGCAAGTTTCATATAGAGTACACTCAAAACGGAGCAACGGTTCAACACACACACATGAAACAAGTTTAAAGGACAAGCTGTCCAAAACAGCAACTAGGCATATTGCAAGCATCAAAACAACATGCTACAGCACCTTAACATGAAAACAAAAGGCATGGACATGACTTACAGGTAAAGCATGACAAAACATGAACAATGAGCTATCTCTAGAAATCACTAGAACATGCTCAAAAACACATGGCAAGATTGCAAATAATAACAGTTTACAGGCTTAGCAAAAATAACATCAGGTTGCAATGTTTAGAGCTATCAAACAACATGCTACAGGATTTTCTCATGGAAAACAAAGGCATGGCATGCTAATACTAAAGACAAATAACAAAACTCCTTTAATGAACTAATTCCAAAGATCAACAGAAAACATGGTAGCATCCATGCAAACATGGCAAGTGATAAGACAGATTCAGACATGGCAGGAACAACGATAAGTAGGCATGTTGTTGAGCTTGTACCACTCACCACAGAGAAATTCATGGCATGTGAAGGCAACCAATAGTAATATGACATATGTATGAAGCTAAGCATGGCAAGATCAAGTTCCTATGGTGCATGGATCACTAGCAAAGCTCATGGTAAAACTGGACTTAATGTTAACAGGCTGAAACCAACATTATTTAGCAAGTTTGGAGCAAGATTACAACAAGCTACAGCAGGCTATAAATGCAACCAGGGGCATGGATTGATAGAGCATGACATGTATAACAAGACATCCTTAGTTAACATCTCCAGATTATGCACAGAATGACTTGTAGCAGCAGGTTTACATAGTACCATGATATAGCAGATTCAGACTAGCAAAGCAGTAACATCAAGTACCCTACTTCATGAGCTCGATGCACTCACTACAAGACTCACAAAAATACATGGATTGCACCCCTGTAAATATGGCATAATGTAGCTTAAAACTCATGTAGACATCAAGCTCATAGGATGCACACACATAATGCAACGAAAAAGACAAATCACCAAGTTATGATAACAGACAGCAGTCAACATCATATAGCACTCTTGAAATGATAATTAGGGTGTCAAGATGAACTCAAACAAGCATGGCATAATGGAAAGAAATGTAGAGCATCTCACAATGAACATTTTGACGTATTATGCATGCAAAACGGAGCTATATATGAGGAGATATGGCATGATGAACAGAGCATAAAAATGTCACAGATCCAGGGACTTGGCCAAATTTCACCTCCGCGAATGTTGGACGGGGAGATCTCGGGACGGAGTGGAGCGGGACGGCGGGGCATTTGGATCACGTGTTGACGCCGTCTAGGCCGAGGGTGGACGGGGTCGTCCCGGCCGGAGGTTGAAGACGCCCGCGCCGGCGCCGGCGCTGGCGAACGAAGGGACGGGGAGAGGGTGCCGGGGCGGAGTGGCTCCGGGGACGGGGTTCCGGATCCGGTGGAGGCGCGCCCAAGAGGTGACCGGCGCCGTCGTTTGGGCTTCGGGGTCGGGCGGCCATGGCGGATCCTACAGGGCGAGGGAGAGAGATGTGAGGACGGACAGAGGGAGAGGGAGGCGCGGCGCCGGCAATGACGTGGAGCCGCGGCAGCGTTCGACGGCGGCGTGGCGAGGTTGAGGACGAAGGCGGCGGAGCTCGAGCGCAGGAAGCAGAGCGCGGAAGTCGAGGTAGGGATGCGGCATGCAGGGTCCGGCAAGCGGGCGTGGGCGGCGGCGCGCTCGGGCCCCGATCCAGCCCGGGCGGGCCTAGTGGCGGCGGAGATCCAGGTCTACGCGGGCCCTCGATGGGCTTCCTGGGCCCGGCGGCGAAGTGGGCATAGGGCGATGACATGGCGGCCTCCGGTTGGGCGAGGGCGGTGGCGCGGACATGTCCGGCCGGTGGGAGATTTGTCCGGCGGTGCAGAGAAGGAAGAAACTAGGGTTTGGACCCGAAATTTCGGAGGAGGGGGAGATTATATAGGCATAGGGATCTAGGAGAGTCCAAATGAGGAGCGGTTTTTGCCCACACGATCGTGATCGAACGACCGAGAGCATGGAGGGGGTTTGGATGGGTATTGAGCCACTTTGGAGTGGTGTTGGGCTGCACACAAAAGAGGCTTTTACGGTTACCCGGTTAACCGTTGGAGTATCAAACGGACTCCAAATGGCACGAAACTTGACAGGCGGTCTACCGGTGGTGTACCAAGGCCGCTTGGCAAATCACGGTCCATTCCGAGAATGTTTAACACCCGCTCATAACAAGAGACAAAAGGGGGACGCCGGAGGACATAGGAGTGTCGGATTGCAAAACGGACAACGGGGAAAATGCTCGGATGCATGAATCGAACACGTATGCAAAATGAGATGCACATGATGACATGGCAAAGTGCAACACGCAAGCAAATGACATGGCAACAACGGCGAATAACTAGAGGACACCTGGCGCATCGAATCCGGGGCGTTACAACTCTCCACTAACAAGAGATCTCGTCCCGAGATCTTAGGAACGAGACGGAAGGGAAAAGGGATGAGGTGAAACAAGAACTCAAAAGAAGAAGCAAAGAATTGAGAGCACTCGAGAAGAAGAGAGGAACAACGAGAATGACAAGAATCAAAAGCTCACAGAGTCAGATAGACTATGAAACAACTCCGGTTAGAACAATATAAGAAACGAATAAGACTGAAAGGATTTAGGCAGCACTCCGGCTGAAAATGGAAGGAATAGAACATAAACTCCACAAGATGGGATGGCACCCGATGAGATGAACAACGCAATGCCTCCAATAGAATTGAAATAGTGGAATGAAAAGAACTTAGAAGGAAGGATTGAATGGAGTTGTTGAGAAAATCAATAACAAAAGAATAAGCTTGTTGTGGACTTATGGAAAAAACATCTCAAAACTTGGGGTGAAATTATGCCACAACCAAATGCTTGAATATCTGGGAATAACGAAGAAATGCAAAACTCCACTTGAAAAGAATACGGAGAATTAATTGCACTTCGAGACGCGAGAAGAAAAGATACTTGAATTCCTCCAACAAAGTCTTGATGAACTTTTGAAGAATGAATTAAATCATGAAGAACCACCGTAAAGAACTCCGGTAACAAAAGGATGACGAGATAAAATTGAAGGATGAAAGAATAAGATGAGCCTTGCGATGATTTAGATGGAGGTTCTGACGAAATGGCCGAGGAAATTTGAACTTCGGAAAAAAAAGATGAAAACACTTGAAACTAGAATTTATTCATCAAGAACAAACTCCAAAGGAAGGGATTAATCACTTTGAGGAAATAAGAATAATATTTATTGTATGCTTATCCTTCATCAAATTAAATTGATGACAAGTAATGGATTTTGCATACTACTTATTCTTCTTGAAAATGATTGAGAAGTGACATATCGCAAACTTGAGAAGGTCTTCATGAACCACCGGTAGGATTGGAAAGAATGAATGAATTAAAATGATAATCAAGGAAAACGAATCTTGAACGAACCACCGTAAGAATTCAAAAATGACTGATGAAAGAGAATGCATCACCAGGAAGAATTAGAAGAACAAATATGCTAGAGGAAATTTAGATGCAAAAGAACAAAGAGATCATAAGCTGATTAAAGAACACTTGAATGAAGCACCAGGATAAATAGAGAACGATAACTGGAATGATGGCCTCTGGTGAAAAGAAACGGGAAAACAACTTCTGACATACTCCGGATGGGTAAGAAAAGGAATATCTGACAAATGGAATAATTCTAGACTGATAACATGAAGCTAGAACCACGAATCTTCAAGAGAATGGGAAAAATTTAGAGGAAAAACTCTTCTTCGATCTTCAAATGACAACGAGAAATAGCACCAAAATTACTGAGATACTCCGGGAGAATGAAAAGCGAAGAGGTTGAGCCAACAATGAAAATGATTTGAAATTGATCTTGGAAAAGATCTGACTGATGAAATTCATACTTGCGTCAAACTTAATAGGAATTTGAGAATAGCTCCGGGAAATTAGAAGAGTCAGGTAAGATCCTGGGAAAAGACCTGTGGGTTAGGGCCCACTAAAGAGAAAAACACCGTTCAAAAGGATTGTTGAACAGGTAGATGATGCACCGGAATAATTGAAATATTTGAATGAGGTAATAACCTCGAATTAATTGGAACACAGACGAATCTCCTAAGATGTCTTGAACTCCGGAATGATTGAATAGTGAGAGGCAAATGAGCAAGGAGAACACTTGATCCAAGGAAAAGAATGTGATCAACCCGAAAAACTTGAATTGAATCCACCGGAAAGAAAAAGAGATGAAGAATGTCAAACGAGACGAGAATTCACCAGTTGAAATAATTGAGGGAAGACTGAAGAGGCTCCGTACGAATGAAATTAATGCTCGAAACAGACTCGGCCTCCAGGAAGAAGAGGGTGGGAGTGAGGGAAAAACAAAGGCAACTTGGAAGGGAGAACCTACTAATAACTTGAAGAAAAAACACCGGTTGAAAGATTGCAAAGGCTTCGCACGAGTAGAATGGATACTCGATTACGGACTCCGACTCCGAGATGAAAAAGGGGTGGGCGGGTGGGAAAAGAAAACAATTGAGGACTGAACTTGGAAAAGATGAAGAGGCTCGAGTCAACTTGATGAGAAATGCACCGGATAAAAGAGCTGAGGACCAACGATCGGAAAACCAATTGCGTGATCCTAAAGAAAATTTGAAAGGGAAGAGAAGTAATTCAAAACACCTATGTCAAGATTCCTCACCAGAGCGACGAAAGGGCTCAGGAGTAAAAAGAATTCCTACTCTCCGATATAACTAGACTCCAAAAATAGTTTTCTTCTAGACTCAACAACGGCCAAGCTACACGATCAATCAAGGGGGCTCCTATGGTCGGTCGAGGCTCTGATACCAACTTGTCACGCCCAATATGCGATACTATCGTAAAGAGACTTGAAGGTCCCACCAAGGATAGAACCGCATATTGATACGCTTTTGCAAGGTGGATATCATTACATCAACATTACATAATAGATGGGGATACATACAAAAGGCATACAATGCCACACGAATACAACCTCATATTACATAAGAGTACCATCCGACTACGGATGAAACACAAACGGAAACTCAAACGACATCCACCCTGCTAGCCCAGGCTGTCGACCTGGAACCTATCCCCTAATCGAAGAAGAAGCAGAAGAAGAACTCCAAAACAAGTAAACATCGCTCTCGCGTCAAGATCATCGCGTAACATGTACCTGCAACTGTTGTTGTAGTAATCTGTGAGCCACGAGGACTCAGCAATCCCATTACCATGGGTATCAAGACTAGCAAAGCTTAATGGGAAAGGAAGGGGTAAAGTGGTGAGGTTGCAGCAGCGACTAAGCATATAAGGTGGCTAACATACGCAAATGAGAGCGAGAAGAGAAGCAAATGGAACGGTCGTGAAGCTAGCAATGATCAAGGGTGATCCTGAACTCCTACTTACATCAATCATAACCCAAAACCGTGTTCACTTCCCGGACTTCGCCAAAAAGAGCCCAGCATGGCTACACACGCGGTTCATGCATTTTAATTCGTATCTGGTGTCAAGTTATCTACAGCCGTACATTAACAAATTCCCATCTGCCACATAACCGCGGGCATGGCTTTCGAAAGATAATACCCTGCAGGGGTGTCCCAACTTAGCCCATGATAAGCTCTCGCGATCAATGAAGGATATTCCTTCTCCCGGGAAGACCCAATCAGTCTCGGAATCCCGGTTACAAAACATTTCGACAGTGGTAAAACAAGACCAGCAAAGCCGCCCGATGTGTCGACAATCTCGATAGGAGTCGCACGTATCTCGTTCTCAGGACACACCGGATAAGCGAAGCGTACATGTACCGACGTAACCCAAGTTGCCAAGGGATGGTCCCGCACGGTGCTCTAGTTTGGACCAACATTTAGAAAAGCATTGGCCCGAGGGGCTAAAATAAGATGACCCTCGGGTTAATTACTCCCAAGGGAAAGGTATAGGTGGTAGGCAAATGGTAAAACCAATGTTGGGCCTTGCTGGAGGAGTTTTATTCAAGGCGAACTGTAGGGGGTCCCATAAATCACCCAACCGCGTTAGGGACGCAAAATCCGGGAACATAATACCGATACGACGGAAACTAGGGCGGCAAGGGTGGAACAAAACACCAGGCATAAGGCCGAGCCTTACACCCTTTACCAAGTATATAGATGCATTAATTAAATAAGAGATATTGTGATATCCCAACATAATCCTGTCCACCATGGAGCAATCTTCTACTTCACCTGCAACTAACAACGCTATAAGAGGGGATGAGCAAAGCGGTAACATAGCCAAACAACGGTTTGCTAGGAAGGGTCTAAAGGTTAGAGGCTGACATGGAAATTTGGGAAGGCTTGAAGAACAAGTGATAGGTAGCGCAGCATAGCGATATAACGAAGAACTAGCATAGCAATGATAGTAGTGAGATCCAGGGTAGCGGTCATCTTGCCTGAAATCCCGCAAGGAAGAAGAATGAGTCCATGAATAAGATGAAGCCACGAAGACGAACCAAGCATAGACGAACGAATCCTCACGATCGCAACGAAACGGGAGCTATCGAGAAGAAGCACACAACCGGAAAGAAGCAAACAACAAGGTAAAATCACAACACATAGACATGGCATGATGCTCAACCAAGTATGATGCACGACAAAGCTAGATGAGGCTACTCATGGCAAGATATGATGCAAATAAGAACAACACATCAAGGCAAGTTTAAATGAGGCCGGAAACAACATATAACAATTTCGATAAGTCCTCATATGCAAATTTCGAAATTGGTCCAGATCTGAACAAACATTAAGTTGAAGTTGTTAAACAGCAAGTTAAGATGCACCAAGATGATCTACACGAAATTCTAGTCAAGTTACATATAAAGTTCATTTAGTTCGGAGCTACGGCCTCGAAGATATGAGCAAAACAAGTTAAACATGACATTGAAGTAAAATGCATACAAACATCAAACAAACACCTCAAAACATGGATGCAACATGTTAATATGAAACTACATGCAATTCTAAGCAAATTTCATATAGAGCACACTCAAAACGGAGCAATGGTTCAACACACACATGAAACAAGTTTAAAGGACAAGCTGTCCAAAACAGTAACTAGGCATATTGCAAGCATCAAAATAACATGCTACAGCACCTTAACATGAAAACAAAAGGCATGGACATGATTTACAGGTAAAGCATGACAAAACATGAACACTGAGCAATCTCCATAAATCACTAGAACATGCTCAAAAACACATGGCAAGATTGCAAATAATAACAGTTTACAGGCTTAGCAGAAATAACATCAGGTTGCAATGTTTAGAGCTATCAAACAACATGCTACAGGAATTTGTCATGGCAAACAAAGGCATGGCATGCTAATACTAAAGACAAATAACAAGACTCCCTTACTGAACTAATTCCAAAGATCAACAGAAAACATGGTAGCATCCATGCAAACATGGCAAGTGATAAAACAGATTCAGACATGGCAGGAACAACAATAAGTAGGCACGTTGGTGAGGTTGTACCACTCACCACGGAGCAATTCATGGCATGTGAAGGCAACCAACAGTAAGATGACATATGTATGAAGCTAAGAATGGCAAGATCAAGTTCATAGGGTGCATGGATCACTAGCAAAGCTCATGGTAAAATTGAACTTAATGTTAACAGGCTGACACCAACATTATTTAGCAAGTTTGGAGCAAGATTACAATAAGCTACAGCAGGCTATAAATGCAACCAGGGGCATGAATGGATAGAGCATGACATGTATAACAAAACATCCTTAGTGAACATCTCCAGATTATGCATAGAATGACTTGTAGCAGCAGGTTTACATAGCACCATGATATAGCAGATTCAGACTAGCAAACCAGTAACATCAAGTACCCTACTTCACGAGCTCGATGCACTCACTACAAGACTCACAAAAATATATGGATTGTACCCCTATAAATATGGCAGAATGTAGCTCAAAACTCATGTAGACATCAAGCTCATAGGATGCACACACAAAATGCAACGAAAAAGACAAATCACCAAGTTATGTTAACAGATAGCAGTCAACATCATATAGCACTCTTGCAATGATAATTAGGGCATCAAGATGAACTCAAACAAGCATGGCATACTGGAATGAAATGTAGAGCATCTCACAATGAACATTTTCACATATTATGCATGCAAAACGGAGCTATATATGAGGATATATGGCATGATGAACAAAGCATAAAAATGTCATAGATCCAGGGACAGCCAAATTTCACCTCCGCGGAAGTTGGACGGGGAGATCCCGGGACGGAGTGGAGCGGGACGGCGGGGCATTTGGATCACGTGTTGACGCCGTCCAGGCCGAGGGTGGACGGGGTCGTCCCAGCCGGAGGTTGAAGACGCCCGCAGCGGCGACGGCGATGGCGGACGGCGGGACGGGGAGAGGGCGCCGGGGCGGAGTGGCTCCGGGGACGGGGTTCTGGATCTCGTGGAGGCGCGCCCAAGAGGTGACCGGCGTCGTCGTTTGGGCTTCGGGGTCGGGCGGCCATGGCGGATCCTACAAGGCGAGGGAGAGAGATGTGAGGAAGGACGGAGGGAGAGGGAGGCGCGGCGCCGGCGATGACCTGGAGTCGCGGCGGCGTTCGATGGCGGTGTGGCGAGGTCGGGGACGAAGGCGGCGGAGCTCGAGCGCGGGAAGCAGAGCGCGGAAGTCGAGGCGGGGATGCGGCGTGTAGGGTCCGGCAAGCGGGCGCGGGCGGCGGCGCGCTCGGGCCCCGATCCAGCCCGGGCGGGCCTAGCGGCGGCGGAGATCCGGGTCTGCGCGGGCCCTCGATGGGCTTCGCGGGCCCGGCGGCGAAGTGGGCGCAGGGCGATGATGTGGCGGCCTCCGGTTGGGCGAGGGCGGTGGCGTGGACATGTCCGGCCGGTGGGAGATTTGTCCGGCGGCGCGGAGAAGGAAGAAGCTAGGGTTTGGACCCGAAATTTCAGAGGAGGGGGAGATTATATAGGCATAGGGATCTAGGAGAGTCCAAATGAGGAGCGGTTTTCGCCCACACGATCGTGATCGAACGACCGAGAGCATGGAGGGGGTTTGGATGGGTATTGGGCCACTTTGGAATGGTGTTGGGCTGCACACAAAAGAGGCTTTTATGGTTACCCGGTTAACCGTTGGAGTATCAAACGGACTCCAAATGGCACGAAACTTGATAGGCGGTCTACCGGTGGTGTACCAAGGCCGCTTGGCAAATCACGATCCATTTCGAGAATGTTTAACACCTGCTCATAACAAGAGACAAAAGGAGGACGCCGGAGGACATAGGAGTGTCGGATTGCAAAACGGACAACGGGGAAAATGCTCGGATGCATGAATCGAACACGTATGCAAAATGAGATGCACATGATGACATGGTAAAGTGCAACACGCAAGCAAATGACATGGCAACAACGGCGAATAACTGGAGGACACATGGCGCATCGAATCCGGAACGTTACATAGTATCACTGCTCCAGTTAAACTGTAGTCCCTTTACTGAAGTCTTGACAGTTTTTTGTCTTGCAAAGATTGATAGAACAATAAGGATGTCTATAAGAAATTTCGTTGTAGTTAATTTCTTTAGGGAAATTTCATTTTAATTCTTAGTTGAGAAGTTACTTTATTATTTTTTGGGTCGTATATCAAAAACAGTGTACTTGTAATGATTGCGAGTATGTATAATGATTATGAGTATGAATACAGTTACAAGTGTTTAAAAAAAAGACTAATAAAAAGCTCGTCATTCTCTCTAGAAAACTAGACGATTGATCGGATGTTTTCATCCACAATTGTTATATAAGGTACATTGTATCTACAGGAGAAGGTTCTGGTCCATTTGTTTTCTTTATTTATTTTTCTTCATATTTTATTTTTAAATTTCTACCTTTAAAATTGTTCACAATTTTTATATTTTTGCAATATTTCATAAACATTCCAAGTTTTCAAAATTTAAATTGTTAAAAACATATTTAGATTTTTAAGTGTTCCTTTTGGGAAAACATAATTTTCAGAAAATGTCCATAATTTTTTAAAATATTAAATTACTTTAATAAATTTCATTAAATTTTATTATAACTTATTCAAATGTTATAATGATATTTTTTAAACAGAATGAAAAAAAAAAGACTGAAAACGTAAAAAAAAAAGAATCTAGAGATACAGGGAAAATTAGGTCGTTAGGTCCGAGTCGCTTCCTTCAAGCATTTAGACGCACTAATTCGGCAGGTGCAAGTTCGGCCCAGACTTGCCGGACGCATGTTCTGTTCTCCTCTGCTTCCGATCAAAACAAATGCAGTTTCGTTCTCACGTCAAAAGAAAAATGCAGTTTCGTTCTTATTGAAAGGATATCACAGCGTAATAGCCCAAATCTCACTCGAATCTCACGAACATAGCAAACACATACAGATTACTACAAGTGGGAGCAAATGAAACATCAATTCACACGTACAGACACAACTGGCACAAAGCAACGCGCCTCACCCCCTGCTTATTTTGCAACAGCAAACGAAACGAACGAGAAATACGTCGAGAAATTGGATCAGCTAATTCACGTTCAGGATGACGAGCCCTCCCCCCAGCGCAACCACCATGACCAGGGGCACGATCGACACCCACATGATCGTCTTCCCAACGGCACGGCGTCCGACCACGTCGCCGGACACCCAGAAACCGGCCGACGCCTGGAAGAGCCCGAAGATGGCCACGGCGACGAGGATGCCGTAGTACAGGCAGTACGGCGCCTTGCCGTGGTGGAGAAACAGACCTCTGGGCGCGCTAGAGATGATCAGGCAGAATGCAGCCGCCGCTTCGACGCCGCCGCTTGAGATGAGAGCTCCGGGCAGCTTCTCCGCTTCCTGGCACGCGTAGGAGATCATGGCACCGAGCTCGGTGACGCTCTCCATGGAATCCACCATTGTATTTGTACGTCGTTCGCACTGGGGTTTAAAGCTCGAAATGGTTTGGAGGATTTTATAGGGGCCCTGTACGGCTAGCGCACACGACAAACGGACAGAGTAAAGAGACCAAGAGAGGGATAATCAAATGTGAAATCCAAAGTGGAAGTATATGCACTTCTTTAGTAGTTCCCGAAACCGTAACCGTAACCGGACCCGGACCCTGCAACACATTGGTTTCCCGACGTGTTCTCCCTGTCATCATCATCCTTCGTAAGCATAATCACTCTGGCATACGAAGAACAGAGCAGCAACAACAACGACACCAACAAACTGCAGCCAAGTTCTTTAAATTTTTTCTTTTGGATTCACTATTTTCCGATCGTTTGATTCTCGGCTGATGCCAAGTTTACCATTATGAAAGTAAGAGCATCTACATCTACAGCCGGGCACCCCAAACCCTTCTCAAACGCCCGGTCAGGCCGCCTTCACTGACCGGTCATGAAATTTTGATCCAGCCGGACGCCTCAAACGCCCACCCCTCATATCCAGCACAAAATATGGGGTGGATATAGGGTGCCTGGGCGCGCCCGCCACGTTCAGACCCGGCTCACACTAACCCACCCGATCCCACATATATTCCTATCCATCCGTTCGCCGGACCAAACCCTAGCACTTCACTCCACTCCCCTCCACAACCCAAACTCGTCACCGGCATGGCGGGCAGCGGATCCGAGTCCTTCACCTCCAGATCCGTCGACCCCAAACTCATCCTGCGCGGCCCCGAGGAGGAGATGGCCGTCCAACTTGCACTCTCGCGCTCCCAGGAGGAGGCCTGTGCACAATAGCGCTCGGACTCCTTCCGCCCGGAATTGCCCATCGCGGGTCTCGATGCTCTAAGTTGGTGCAACCTCGCCCTTGAAATGTGTATTGTTGCATATTGTCAAATCTACAGTTGCACCTTCTTTTTCTTCTTTTAGATTTATTCAATTTTAGCCCATCTTTTGGTAGTTCAAACATGGATTACCTCATTTATGCGAAACTCGTCGGTTTTACCCCCATTTAACCAAACATGTGTGATGTTTTATCCCATCATTTTTATGGTTGTTCCCGAAACCAGAACCGGATCCTGAAACACATTTCTTTCTTGACGTGATTGTGCAAAACTCAGCTTTCCCCATCCTCGGAAATTCATTCTTCATTTGTCATATCCTTCATAAGCGCCCGTTTGTGGAAGAAAAACATATCCACAACAATAAACTGCAGTCATGTTCCTTGGTTTTTTTTTTCTTTTGCTTCACTATTTGGTTGGTTGACTTCTCAGTTGGCCAAGTTGTACATCGTCAAGCCTACAATTATTAAAGAACTTTGGTGCTACCTCGTCTTGAACTATGTATTGTTGTACGCCTTTTTCAAAATGTGCAACAAGCTAACTAATAGTTAAATATAAAAATCAACTTTGATCTCCAATTTAGCAATAAATACTATATTCCCTTCGTTCCTAAATATAAGCCCTTTTAGTAATATGGACTATATACGAAACAAAATGAGTGAATCTACACTCTAAAATACGTCTATATACATTTGCATGTAGTCCATATTAAAATCTCTAAAAAGGCTTATATTTAAAAATGGAGGGAGTAGTAAATTGTAATTTAAGCCAGTAAAATGGCAGTTGCTATAATTTGGACCGGTTATTGTTATTTGTTGCACATTGCGATCGGCTGGTCCACAACAATTCTACATTTTGGACATGATTTTGAACGGTTTGCAAGAAAGCTATGTGGTTTAGAAGAAAAATCCTAACCGGCCCATCCCTACAGTTCATGTGAAAAGGTCGTGCATCCACCTATATGAGCAGACACTCCACGTGTTGCATGCAGGAGGTCATGGAGGTTGTCAATTCGCACTACTTGGGGACTTTGGCCTTCTTAGGAAGAGCCATAATAGACTGCTCAACACGGTTTGGGAACCGAGCCATTGTGCACAGTCTTAGGTCAACACATATATTTGCCAATTGTCAATAGGAAGCGGTAATATGGTGATAAAATGTGGACACTCCACATGTTGCACCCAGGAGGCTATCGAAGTTGTCAATTCACACAACTCATAACGTTGGACTACCTCTTACACCTATGCATCGACTTCACCTCCCTCACCTCGGCACTACTCTCTCACCTATCAGCAGAATAAGCCCTCATCATGTTGTTGTTGATCGTCTCGCCTCTCTGCTTTGGAGGTGGGCTTTCAGACCAGAGGATGTTCTAGTCAGAGAGCATCTTCGAGGACATAATCGACAATGCCGAAACGGGATAAAATATCCCAACCCTATTGCCAGGGTAGAGGACTACAATGTCCGACGAAGCGTATCTACACCCATGTAGGGTGTTGCGTGTATATGTATTAAACTATTAAATGAATCAAACTAATTTAGTAAATCCACCAGCCAATTGATCCTATGACGGAATGAATCCAATTTCCAATTCACAGCGATCTACCCTTTCCTTGTTAAGTTAAAATTCACCTCAATATGGTGTCCTTGTCTCACAACCAACCAAATACATGACAATGCCTAAGTTAGGATGAAGGATCAAAGATGTCAACCAGAGGGAGGGGCGGGGGTTGAATAGGCGACTGGAATTTTAACATTTTCTTAGTTGATTTTAGGGATAGCGGAATTAAGTTTCTCCATGTTGCTAAGTGGAACAACATATATGATAAAGTAAATAGCAGCACGTTTATCCCGAAGTTCATACCCTTGGGGTGGGGGGTGTGGGGTTGCTAAACTCCATGGACAGGTGGAAGCTAACCTATACCCTCAATGACAACAAATGACTCGTCTTGTTCTTTGAGTCTCGACCAACAAATGCTCTTGCTCCCTTCACCAAAGAGTATGCCTCGTTTGAAGCTTAGATTAATCTCTCATTTATTTTTCCTTTTCTTTGTTATTTAGTTTTCTTTCTTTTGTCCTTTACGTTATTTTTATTATATTTTCTTTTATTTTTTTGCCTCTTTAATTTAATTTTTCACATTATATTTTAAAGTTTTATTTTTAGTGTTCTATTTTTATTGTTATGGGACATGAGACTTTTTCTATTAATTGGCTTATTCTATTATTTATTTGCATTTTTACTATTATTTCATCATAAATGTGTCGACTTTAATCTTAACACATATGGACATTTTGATCTGAAATATTTAAGAAACTGTTTAAGATATGCAAAACATATATATTTGAAATGTGCGAATATGTTTAAATCAAAAGGAAAACGCTATTTCACGTATAATATGGGGTCTTAACACTTTTTTTACAGTTCAAAGATTTTATTTCTAATAATGTGAATTTTTAATTTAATATACATGAATAAGTTTCACAAAGCCGTATGAACAAAATTAAATACGAGATGAAGCATTTTATTAACCTGTTAAATTATTCACTAATATTTCGTTTATTAAATTGATTATTTTTTTGAGAAATATAAAGTGATTACTGAATATATTTTTAATATGTATACTTTTTGGGAAAATATAAAAATATATGCGCCAATGGCCTGTGCCAATGTCCGGCCCATTTAGCTAGTTTGTCTTCTTCAGGCTTGCCCTCCCACGCCACGCGCCGATAGTTGCAAGACGCCGCCGCCCGGGATGCCCGACGTTCCTGCAAGCGGGGGCTGGCCCGCCGTGATGGCAGTGCGCTCAGGGAACGCCTCGCAGGCGAGCTCGCCAACATCCCCCATCCGACCAACCTCTGGGCGCCGATGCGGAGGCGCTGTGGCCAGATCCAACCGCAACTTACCAATCTCTGGTGGGCAGTGGCTCCTCGTCATCCTGCGGTACTGTCGAGCTCCCTGTTTATTCTCCATGAACTGATGAAGTTCTTGCATTGCAGAGGAGCTTGTTTTAACAGCTTTATTTTGAGTTAAGGGAGCATCCTATGCTGGTTTAAGACGATGGGCAGCTTAACTTCCTGTAGCGTCTTACTTGAACAGTATGATTTGAGTGAGTACTTGTTTCTGAGATGTGCAGGTTGCCTTGGATTCAGTTAACTTGTCCTGTTCTTTACTTGTGCCTATATATCATTGACTAGAAAATTTGTTTGCTTACCACATTCACAGGCCGGCCAGCTCAGGAAGTCTGAAAACGATAAGCATGATCGACAACAACTTGAGCACAACAGAAAAGATTGATTACGCCATCAGGTATAATGTACATTTTCTAATCTTTTGTTAGTGCACACATCAAAGTAAGCTACCACTCGATGTAAGTGCTCCAGATCAGGAGCAAAATTATTCATGCACAGTTCGAAGACAGCATGACTTGTCCAGCATCACAAACAGAGTAAAAAGAGTTTTCTTCTGATCAAGAAAATTCAGATACATAAAAATATCCGAAGCAAAGACATGAATAGTTTTCTTATTGATAACGCAATATATCACGCAAAAGAGGAGAGCTCCTCCGATACAGCGCTACACATGCGAGGGATGGCAATGAAATGATGAAACTGGAGCGGGCCGTACCAGCTCTTTTTTCTTACAGGAGGCCATATCAACTCTGTTTCCCCGACGTTACTGTTGGGGTTTCGCATGGTGATATGACCTTATGAGCAAACCTTCGGCATTCTCGTCCCATTTTCAGTTACACACTGGAGAAAGGAGCTCGTACAGTCAACAAGAAACGAGGAGCTTTATTGTGCCTCACTTTGATGAGAATTTTTATCGTGCCTCACAGGCTCCAGCAAGCTTCAGGATCAGCTTGAAAAAACAGAGACCACGAGCACAAGTCCACAAAGCAAACAACCACTGACAGAATGAGTCCAGACCAGTAGCAAAATTCTGTGAAGATCCAAGATAGGATAGTACAGACACACTGCATCACAAAGATAGTTTGAAGCATCACAAAGATAAAGGAAAATGGGAAGAGATGAGCTCATTAGGATGTACCAAGATAGCATAGTAGTATACTACACACACACTGCGTCGCTGATATCACAACAGGAAACTAGTAATCGGCGACGGCACACCAGGTTACAGGCTTGCATATCCAACTTTAATCATTCTTGCACACATTAGGCGTCTGCCGAGGCCATCCTGACTTCTGAGTCTGGCTGATCAACACATGAATTTAGTTAAGAGTAACCCCACATATCCTCCTTCTCGTGTCAGACGAGAGCTACTATTCCTGTCTCTGAAGTGCTTTGTTTTAGCTTTTTTTTCCTTGAAAAGGTGCATTGTTGTAGCTGCAGAGCATATCTGAATGGCGGAAATTTCGGACACAACTTGTGCAACAAACAACATAAAACATCTGCAGGTTTATCTCGTGTACTCCCTCCGTTCCTAAATATAAGTCTTTGTAGAGATATTAGTATGAACCACATACGAATGTATATAAATGCATTTTAAGCGTAGATTCACTCATTTTGCTCCGTATGTAGTCTATAGTGGAATCTCTACAAAGACTTATATTTAGGAACGGAGGGAGTAGTTCTCTGTGCAGTCAAGGAAATGAAAATTAATTATATTTTTCAGTTGACAAGACAAGATGAATAGCAAACAGCGAAACATGCCGGTTTACCTGTTGCATGATAGTATATGTTGAGCAGCCTAATTGAATGCCTGCAGAGACAGCTCATTCTGGAATGAGCACACTGCACATTTATGAGGGTCTGTCAACTCTGAGGGTATACGGCGGAAGATTTCCTCAAAAGCAGAGACAGCTTAGAAACATGTGCTTAACATAGCAGCCAGTAATCAATTGGAGTACATAAAGTAATTTTCACTTTTCGCTTGCTTGTTTCTAGCAGACTGCATTGGTCAGCTAGTTCCTTGCTGCAATGATTGATTTCCAGTTCTTCCAGTGAAAATGGGAGACCTGCTTCCGGCAGCCTTGAGATGCCCAGACAATCCCATATCTTTAACCTCTTGAGGGAAGGAAGGTTGTGCAGGCCCCCAGGAAGATCTACGAGATCACGACACCGATTGAATTCGAGCTCTTGCAGGGACTTCAGCAGCACAAGCGCCCGCTCTTGCTCATCTGTGAGTCTCGTCATTTTCATGGGACCAAGATGTAGTCTTTGCAGGGAGGTGAGGTGCTTGCAGAATGACGTGGTAAGGACAGATGGGTCATCGATCTCAAGCCTTTCCAGCCGAGGGCACAGCGTTGAAAAGCTCTCCAAACATGGTGGCAAGCCAGGACAGTCTGATACATTCAAACGCCCGAGGCTGCCAAGGGGTTGTATGCCTTCTAGTTCAGTGACGGTGAGCGATCCACAGCATCTAATCTCCAATTCTTCCAGTGCCGTGCATGAGTGCAGCCGTAGAGATTGCAAACCTGGGCTGTGATATACATTTAACTTTTTAAGGCTTGTGATATCTCTAGGGAAGCAGAGCTGCAGCTTTTCTTGGGAATATTCAACGATCTCAAGTTCCTGAAGTGATTTCGGGAGGAGCCATCTTCCGCTTGCCTGGTCATCTGTTACGTCTTTATGTACCAATGACGAGAACAGGTCGGGGCAGCCTCGAATGACTAGCTTCTCAAGGGAGGTAAATCCAGAGAAGCATTCCTTGGCCCCGTTAAATGTTAGGCGGGGGCAGTCCCAAATATCAATCATCTTGAGTGACTGAACGTGCAAGAGTCAGTCTCGAGCTAACCAGGTCAATGCCTCATCTGGATTTCCTGATGACAGTACTGTTGTTAATAGTCTGTTTTCTTCCTCTTCCATCGGACAATACTGTTGTTAATAGTACTGTTGTTATATGGGCGCAATTTGCTAAAGCCAATTTCTCTAGGCCTGGCGCATGTTGCAGCATCAACGATAGCCACTTCCCCGCTATTCCACATGACTGAATACTGAGACTTTTAAGAGATGGGAAGGCATTGCAGTTCATAGCTGTCACATCCTCAAGGGTATACTCTGGCGACACATCTGAAGGGAAAAGTTGTTCGCAGTCTACTATTGTCAAACTTGCTAAAGAGACAAGATGACTAAAACCTTCGAACGAAAAAGACCTTAGATTTCTGCAACCATATATCTCCATCAATTTGAGGTTTCCAAGGTTATGGAATGCCAAAGTTTTGTCATCCAGTATCCTCAATTCATCAGAAGATTCATCAAAACCATCGCCTCTGTAGCCATAAGTATTCCCAATTTCTAACTTTTCTCCAGATGATACCTCCATATACGGAAATCTTGGAACTTCTCTGATGAGTACCTTACAACAGGTAGTTGAAGGTGGAAGAGGCTTCAACACTTCCAAATGAGGGTAATAATCCAGAATCAAATTCCTAAGACCGGGCAGCCATGATCCCTGAGTGATTCCAGAATTATCATCGTTATCAAACAGATCAAACTCCTTCAATGCTTTACAATATTTGATCTGCAGTACCCTTAAGCTGGAGCACAGACCCTCGACAGAAGTGCTTGAGCATCTCACTAACTTAGGCATGTCGATCAAAACTAGCTCCTCCAGTGAAGGAATCAATACTTCTTTTACTTCCCACATGTTGCTCAACTTCAGCTTTGTAAGAAATGGAAGACTTCCCAGAGATGGAAGTGTTCTCCATGTTCCACAATAATTAAGATGAAGCGACTGCAATGAGGTAACTGAGATATTGTTGGCAAGCCAAGCTGGTGAAGTGGTACCATTATACCAAGATATTTGTAGATGTTTTAAATCCATGTATGGTTCAAGACCCTCAATCACTTCTCTTGCCATGTTTGCAGAAGATTCAAATCTAGTGTCACTGACAAACTCATACTCTGAATATGCATCCTTCCAGGACAAGTGAAGCTCTTCTAAGTGTTCCTTGTTTCTTAATCCTGCTCCATAAGCCTCCTCCCGGGTTTTAACACTGTCAAGCTGAGACACCCCAAGTTGAACAAGCTCGTTCATGTATTTGAGTTGTGTTATCTCAAAGCCACCAGAAATTCGAACCTTAAAATCATGTAGCTCCTGGATAGATGTCATGTTACCAATGCTAGTAATGGAAGAATGGACTCTCTTGTGTGCAACTAGATGTCGCAGGCTAACAAGATTATGCAACAAGCCATTGGGTAGAGAAGTATCCATGCTTGATCCAACATCTAATACTTGAAGATGCAAAAACGTACTCAAAACTTGTGGCACAATCCCATCCAACTCAAGTTTTAGGTAACGAAGATGCAAAGGATTTGCCAAACTGCACAGGAAGGAATTAAAACCGGTGGATGCTTCAGGCACTTGAAACAGATAAGTGGATAAGATACTCGTAGCAGGCGTAAATTTTGTGCCTTTTGGAATATATCTTGGAACAACTGTACAAAGGAAGAGTCAAATTTTCCAAGTACAACCAATGTTCTCAACTTGGTAACTGATGTAACTGAATTTCTCAGATGTTCTTCAAACTTCTCATTACGAGGAATGTTCCCGTGCAGATCTTTGTTGTATGCAGAACCGGTTACTATTGACAAATGCTGTACAGTTGGCAATATTTTATTGCACTGTGGACCATCTATAGTCGCACATTTGGTCCTTGAAACCATCCTCGCAAAATCATGCATGAGATCACACATAGAGTACCAAATCTGACGGCATAGAGAGAATTCTTCTTCCTCATCCAATTCTTGTTGTTCTTCAATTTGTTGAAAGAATCCCAGGTTTACCAATTGATTCAGATATTCCCACCCTGTATCCTCCAATCTCTTATTTTGGGTGCAATTCACAAATCCCTGAGAAATCCAAATATAGACTAAATCCTTACCAAGAAACCTATATTTGTTAGGAAATATAGAACAGTAAGAGAAACATTGTTGTAAACGGTATGGTAGCTCATCATAACTAAGCTTCAAAGCAGGCATGATGCCTCCACTGACTCCCAGTGACTTCCAACTTTCTTTCTTGAGAATGTTACTCCAATGATCAGCGGTAAGATGATCCCTTAATAGCGACCCAGTAGTTATTGCTGCTAAGGGGTTGCCCTTTAACTTCTCTATTATGTGCTGCCCAATTGTGCTAAAATTTCCAGGAAATTCATAGTTTCCATCACCTAATGCACATGATTTGAACAATAACTCGAAGTCATCATTTTCCAATGCACCTAACTTAATTGGTCTTGTTGTTCCAATCATTTTTGCAACAGACAATTTTCTAGTTGTCACAAGAATCACATTACCAATAGCATTGTCGTGCCGAAAAGGAGCCAATAGTTGGTTCCACTGGTAATTGTTCTTGTCATCCCAAACATCATCTAAAATAAGTAAAATCCTCTTTGATTTAACATAACTTTTCAAGATCTCCTGAAGCTTCACAAAGCAGTCTATTCCTTCATGTCTTTCTTGAGAAACAAAGCTCAACATCTCTCTTGTGAGCCTCATTTCATCAAAGTTGCGAGACACCCAAACCCATATTCTATGGTGAAATTGCCTTTCCACTTCTACATCATTGTATACAAGTTGAGTGAGAGTTGTCTTTCCAACACCTGCAATGCCTACAATAGGCACAACAATTAATTTGTCAGATCTGCCTTCTGTCATCATCAATTTCATGATGTGTTCCTTTTCCTTAACTCTTCCATACACATTCCTTGGAACAAGACTTGGTGTTCTGAGGTGCTGATCTGAACTTGAAGTACAGTCGGATCCATGTAGCTTTAGAATCTCACCCACTTCCCTTCCGATGTATTGCAACTGACCAGCTATTTTTTTAATCTTGTTGGACAATTCAGCCATGTCCCAAGGGGTGACCGTGTTAGCCGCAGTAATTGGCGTCACATTTGCATTAGCATCACTAGTGCTGCAATAGGAAAAAGACCGTGAATTGGCTATTAGAACCACAGTGAGACTCTTAACTTAATGACTTCTAATATTTTTCGGTGCAATGTATAGATTCTTTAGTTACCTTGACGGGTTTGGCGGCTGGTTGTTTAGTCCAGGTATACAAATCTTGCTATGGTTGAGCATACCTGCTGTCCCACTCGTTGGTCCGCACTTGATCTCTGTGGGACAGTATTTACATCTTGCTTTCATAGGCTGTTCGTTTACTTCTTGTATGACATCAAAAAGTTCCCATGCCTTGGACCGTCGTCTCTTTCCTTTTCTGCTGGATGAGCTGCCAATTACAGTAGGCTCACCGGTGCTGCAGTAATAAAAAGATGGGGTTATTAGGAACATATAATGGCCTCAAGCAGATGTATATGAACACTTTTTTCTTAAATGTGCTCATAGCCTCCCTCATACTCCCTCCGTTCCATATTAGTTGTACTAATCAGCGACGATTAATATGGAACGGAGGGAGTACAAGGTAAGGGGTGTATGTACATCTGAGCTTGAAAGAATACTCTACTCTATACCCAATTCTCTTTTAAGTACCTTGAAGGGTTTGCTGGATGTTCTCCAGGAGGTTTCTTTGCACAAGTCACAGAATGCTCATTCTCCAAATGCTTTTTCATAGATGATGTACCGTTCGTCTTCGTATCGCACTTAAACTCATTTCTACAGTGTACACATACTGCTTTGACAGGTTTTCCATTATCTCTTTGTGTGATCGTGAAGTGTTCCCATACCACGGACCGTAATTTGCCAACATTGCTCTGTCTCTGTGCTATATCACCATCACCCCTCGGTATCTCATTGAGTCGCTCAGCTACAAGCACACCTTCGGGCTCACCCCTTGTAACTGTGCCAAAAGAAATCGTGGAGCAGAAAAGCAATGGCGTCCTTGATCAGATACGACCAATTTAAATTTTTGGCGCAATATAAGATCAAACTAATAATTAGCTGACTTGGATTAATTGGGTGTAGAGAGATTTACGCTTACCTCTTCGGAGTAGCTCGCTTGGATCTGCAGGGGCAGGCAGACCTTGGACTTGGTGTTGGAGCCTGTAGTAGTCGAGCTCGTCGACAAGATCGTCGGCTTCATAGAGCCGCTCTTCGAGAAGAGCGAAAGCTTCATCCAGAAGCTCGTTTGCGACCCCCGTACTCTTGGCAGTAGAGTAGTGACCACTGTCTGGACTTTCCAGATCTCCGACTTGATCTTCTGGATGTCATCGGCAAGTCCGACTTGCCGAATCCAGGCATCGAGCTTATCGATCTTGAGGGTTGCAGAGATGGTCTCAACCAGCCACCCAATCGAGGCCGCCATCAGATCCGGCAGAAGATGTTCGCTGGAGATGGTTTCTTGTCAGTGGAGAGTGTGGGGGGAGTCGAGGCTCGAGGGTGGGGAGCACGCGAGCAGAGCAGAAACAATATACTACAAAATGAGCCGAACGCGGAAGGAAGGAGGGAAAGCAGAGCACACTCTCTCAGCTCAGTCCATCGTGGAGCAGACACACAAAGCTCTATGGGCTACTTTGAAAAAAGAGATCTATGATCTGTGCGTGTGTTCGGCCTGTCGATATTCACAAGTTTGGCCCAGGCTATAGTTCTTCTGTTTGATTCTGGTAAGCGGCGACCCATTTTGTCCGCGCGCGTCCATTTAGGTCGCGGCGAACAGAAAAATCGGCCCACCGCGCCGAACCAAACGGACGCGTGTCCGCTTTTCGTCCGCGTGCCGATCATTCCCGGTCCATTTTTGAGCCTCATTTGCGCCGGCACGGACACGAGGTGGACGCGCGACGCGCGCCAACTACTCCCCCTGGCTCGTCAGTCGGTGGCAGCCTCCACCATTTCTCTCCACTTTCCGCAAAACCCTCCCGCCCGCGCGTGCTCCCACCACTCGCGATGGACGATGACCTCGATGCCGCCGCCGGCCTCGCCTCCCTCGCCTCGTCCGGCATCACGACCGCCCCCTAGGCAAAGGCAAGCCTCGTGCCCGCCGCAAGACCGCCGTCGTGCCCAAGCTGAAGAAGAAGCTGACGCCCGAGGAGCGGGCAAGGGAATCGGCGAAGAGAAAGGGCTGGAGGCACGCGGCGGATGCAAGGGACCAAGCCATCGCGGCGGCCGCGCAGCAGGAGGCCACCAACGCCCGAGTCGCGACGACAATGAGGGATGCGCTGATGTTCCTAGGGTTAAACCCTGGCCAGCATGGCCTCGTCAACACCGTTGTGGCCGCGGCCAGCACCGGCTCATCCGCGTTTCCTCGGATGGTGCTGCCCTAGTCGCCCTGCGTGTCGGCGATGCAACTGATGCCCGGTTTTCATGTCTACCCGCAAGCCTCCCGGCTCTCGGGGAATGCTCGCCCGAGGTTAGCGTGGTGGCTCCTTCCACGCTCGCGTCCGCGCCCATCGACCTCAACGCCACACTGGTGGCCGGTGGCTCGTCATCCGGAGGGGCGAGGAAACACGTGCGGCCGGTGCCAGCCGACGTGCTGCCGGGCACAGGCAACCTGTTCGACGGAATGCCAGCCTCCGGCGACGACAACTTCATGCAGAACATCATCTTTGAGGGTGGGCGGCGATCGCTGGCGGTGCCACCGGGGCTGGCTACGATCCTGACGAGACACAAAGACAGGACGGACGAGGGCATGCAAGACATGGTATGCTAGCAAGCGCCCCTCTTTGTGTCATTTCGTTTATGCTTGCATGTCCATTTCCATATCCATATCCATTTGCCAATATGATTGCATGCAATTCATTTGTAGGCATTCCAAGCCTTGGAGGCATTGAAGGTCCAACACCATGGCAAGTCCTTCAACCTCTCCCATTGTTGGAGGGTCATCAAAGACGAGGAAAAATTTAAGGCGCAATATGCCGCCCTCATGTCATGTGAGGGGAAGAAAGTCGTGGAGGAGGTTGGGGAGGGCGAGAAGCCACGGCTGTGGGGGAAGACCAACTTCAAGAAGGAAGACAAGCAGGATGCGGGCGGACATGAAATGGGTCGCGGCCGTCGGGCGCACTGCCGACCCAAATCTTAAACAGGGCGGACGACGAGCGGGCGGCCAACTCAAACGGACAAAAAGCGGACAAAAGCATCGTCCATTTTGGGTCGGCGTGTTGGAGTTGCTCTAAGCACCGGACTGCCGGGCAAACTTTTTTTTGGACCAGATGAACTTTGTTTCTTTTACATGGTAATACATGTTTCATTAATAAAATAAAGATTCAGCTACAAGCGACGTAAGCACCGACATTACATGACTGAAAAGATAGGATAATCCTATGCAAAAAATCAGCGTCTATCCCTCTCCAGTAAGGAAAAGAAGACAAATCACCTCTTCACCCGAGCTCGACGGGGCTCCATCGCTGATGTGCAGCTTTAAGGACCACCAAAGTAGTTTGCCTGAAGCAAAACCAATGACGTTGAAAGAATAAGACAGGGGCAACATGTCCCGAACACGCTATCAAACTCCAGACCTGACACACCCGCATGACTACGACGTTGAAGGAAGAAACCAATTGTCAGCCTCCAACCACCAACCCAACACAATATGCACCTTCTTTCAGCTATCATCTACGTAGACAAACCGTTTGCGCGTACTCCCGAATGACAAAACTTCCCTGCTCCACCGTGACGTCGGAGACAACGCCGCAACAACGCGAACAGAGCGGAAGGAGAGACACACCTGAAGGGGTCACCGCCACCGCCTCACTGACACCATCTATGAACACTAACGCCGCCGATTTGCCATGAAGGACACCGCCAATGCCATCAACTCCGAGACGCCGCCACGAAGGACACTGCAGATGTGGGAGTGAAGCCGAGGCAGATTTATTCATCCAGTCACCACTCCCACCATCCCCAGCGGCGCACCACGACCTATGAAACCAAACCCTAACTACGGAGCGGAGGAAATGGGGTCCCTCCTCCGATCCCTCCTGCCGCTGGAGCAACAGTCAGAGGGAGAGGGGACCAGCCCTCGCCGGTGTAGATCGAAGGTAGAGGATCGCCTCCCTAGTCGCCTTCAAGTGGCGGCGGCTAGATTAGGGGAAAACGATTTATACATATCCAAATGAACTTTGTTCCCCTCTCTGTTTCCGGTGTATTTTTGTTCGTATATAGGAAAAAGGAGATAATTATAAAAAGAGAAAAAAAAAGAACAGGGGACACCACATTACTAACAATTTCACATGTATCGAAGGCACAACAGAACATCCATCCTCCGTTGTCCATCGATCCACATATGCACAAACAGACCGGTGCATAGCGCAGTGAAGGAAATGAAGATGCGCCCACGCGCACAGGGTACAACATACATGGAAAAACAGATTACAACACTATCATTACATGATAGCAAAAATCGAAAGGCGGGGATCATCTATTTCACGCTCAGAATGAGGAATGACAAAGCCTACAAGTGCAGCCGCCAAGATGACGGGCAGGAGCAGGCCCAGCCACAGCATCGTCTTCCCAGCGGCCCGTCGTCCGCCCGCAGCTGCAGGGGGCGATCCGGGCGTATGGATTGCCCGGACGGTACTGAAGAAAGGCAGTCGTTGACTGCCACTTTCCTCTGATTTCTGAGAGGGGAACAAACATGTGCCAAAATGCAATAGACGATTTTTCCGTTCGTAACAAGGCAGAGACCAGATCAATGACCATCTCACATCGATCAGAAAGCTGAGCAGAACCTGAAACTCTGTTACCAACAGAACCTGAAACTCTCCGTTTCGGACAAAAAGCCCCGTTACCACAAACATATACTAAAACGGATAACAGGTGGAAGCAAATAGTACATCAAGCTCACTAACTGACACACGCACGTACAGGCGTGCACACACACAACTGGCGCAGGATGAACTATTTCATGCTCAGAATGACAAAGCCTCCAAGCGCAGCCACGAAGACGATGGGCAGGAGGCCCAACCAGAGGATGGTCTTCCCGGCGGCACGTCGTCCGACCACATCGCCCGACACCCAGAAGCCGGCCGACGCCTCGAGGAGCCCGAAGACGAACACGGCGATGAGGATGCCGTAGTACAAGAAGAAGGGTGCTTTGCCGTGGTGGAGAAATATACCTCCGGGCGCTTTGGATATGACGAGGCAGAGCGCCGCTGCTGCTTCGACGACGCCGCAGGAGATGAGAGCAGCCGGCAGCTTCTCCGCGTTGCTACATGCGGCGGAAATCAAGGCGAGCAGGTTCCAGAAGGCGGCCAGGAACCCCATTGTTCGTCTCTTGGGTGGTTGTGTTTGCTGGAGAAATGGGTTTGTGTTTGAGGTTTAGAGCTGGAGATGGCCAAGGATTTATATAAGGCACCGGACTTTAGACGCGCAAAGTGGAGCGTGACTTCTAGTCTTCTACAGCCCCAAGAACCAGAGCAACTGAACCAGAGCCGAACCGAACCAGAACCGAACCGCGCGCATTTGGTTTTCAGCCCTTCGGTAAGCACACGCCATGTTGTACATGCTTGAATGGATCATGCTTTACTGCTTAAACAAAGCTTCAGAAGTTCAGAGCATATGGCATCGTTAACTGCTATAGTAAAGAATACCCGTGCCGAGAAGTGACCAAAACTGACTCTAATCAACTTAATATACTTGGCTGTGTACTAATTTACCATGTGTTTTGGTTGTTTACTCCGTGACACTTTATTACTACTAGCTCATTATTAGTGTAATACTAGATGAATGACCTTGTTCCCTCCTTAGATTTTCCTTTTAGAATTGCTACTTCTTGGTCGTTTTGAACAAATATCACCAAGACTAGAAGTGCACAAATACGTTTATAAAGTCTAATAATAAGATGAAACAAGTATATGCACACCTCAAGAACAAGAATATGAATAGTTTCTTTTTCTCGTCAAAGAAATATAATCTAATAAGGGAGGTCCGCAACTGTACATGAATAGTTTCTTTTTCTTGTTTTCTTTCTGCGGGAGAAGATTCATTCTTTTTGTGATGCTACTAGTCTCTTCATAGATTCATTCCACGACCCAAACTGATTTGGTTCTTTTAATCAAGTGGGATTGAGACAAGGACAGCGACAACGACCTGGCCATGTCGGATGCCCGAACCATAACCGAGCCGACTCAAACCAGAACCGATCATGGGCTTTTTTGGTTTATGTATCGTGGCCAAAGAGGATTGGCTGAAAGAGTGCCACCCGAGTATGATAGTCAACACTCAACAGCATCGTCACACACGCATGTGGCCATGTGAGGTACTTTATTTGGCTAAAGTGAGTATACATAGATGCTGTGGATCCACCAGGCCGGCTGGGCCCCGATCGTCGCCTTCGCTCTCCGTCACCTCTGTCACAGGGGAAGCCAGACGAAGAAGGCACCAGAACCGAACGCTCGGTTTCCGGTTTCGTGGTTGTGCAAATGGTACGGCTGACCTGTAATGGTAGCTGCCCTTTTTTTTACACAGGTACACGTATTAGTAGTGGCGCTTTGCTGACGACACACTTTGAAAATTGAGAGCAAGTGATCCAACCGTTTATATGCAAACACACATTTTTTTCAGGGAACTTAATTATGAAGACACACTTGAAATGTAGCGTCGTTGGCATGAGTGGAGCGTTTTGGAGCTCGGCCTCTATAAAGGGCGGAACTTTTGAAAAATTCAAAATTTATACTTTTCAGTTTCAAAAAAATATGAAAAAAAAATTGTACAAGTAAATAAGGATGTGATGTGTATGCCTGTAAAATTTCATGATGAAATACCTTCAAATGCAATTTGTACAGAAAAGACAAATTCATGAACTTTGAGGATGAAAAGTACATCTACTAAAGTAGCTTAGATTTTTTTCGTAGCACTCATTTTAATGTTTTGTGTATGCTTATGGGGCGCGAACTGTAATTTATGCGCCACACTTGTATGCTTATGAGAGATACCACTAGTGAACCTATGGCCTACCGGGTCTATTCTCTATAACTGAAAACCTCATCAAAATAATGTTCTTTGATGTACCGTTTCTTTTAATTTATCTATCTATTAGAGCATCTCTAGCAGACCCTGTATATCCCATGAAACTGTAAAATAATTGCCAGTATTCAGTTTCGGATGAAAAAAGTAGCCCGAACAGACCCCTTATATACCTCCGACCTGTAATTTTTTTTAAAGGGTGCGGTAAAAAACTCCTCCCAATCCGCAAAAACACAATTTTCGCGTCCACTTGTACGGTGCTCTATATCAGGGAAAAGCAGTTGGCGGAAGCCCAACTGTCACGAAAACTTCCGGGTCTGCCGTCCGCCGTCTGTGCCACCCCGTCCGCGCTGCCCGGTCCCCTAGCCGCCGGCCGGCCGTCCACGTCATCCGCCCCCGGCCGCGTCTCTCTCTGGGAGGAGCTAGCTAGCTAGTCCGCCCCTGGATGGATTCGAGCTGAGCTAGCTAGCTAGCTCTCGATCGATTTGAGCAAAGCTAGCTAGCTAGCTAGCCCCTGGATAGCTTCGTGCGCCTCCTATCTGGTCGCCTGCGCCTCCGTTTTTGATCGTTTCGTGTGCTATCTCGGTTTCGCGGGAGCAAGCTAGCTGATCATGGAATGGACGAGAGGAAGAAGAAGACATGGGAAAAGAATATAAGCAAATATTCCGTTTTACAATTTGAGTTTGAGGGGTCTGTTCTGCTGCAGCTAAAACCGACCCTTAAAACGCGTTTTTCGTGAACTGCAAAAGACTTATGCAGGTTGAGACTTTGCGGGGTCTGCTAGAGATGCTCTTAAGAAGCTTCACAACATTCTTGACGTGTTGGGGACAAGTTTCTGTTGTGTTTTGTGCGCAGGTCCTAGTGACTTTATTTGCTAAAAGAACCTTTTTTGGTTTGATAAACCTTGGTTCTTTATTGAGGGAATTACTTCACCTCGATTGAGGTCCTAAGGTCCTAAGAAAACTACTCACAAGAGAAAGAAGATGTCATCTAGCTACTGCTATGGACGCTAAGGTCCTAAGAAAACTACTCACACATGGCCATGCATGGTAGTAGCAAGGTTGATAAAGATGGCCCCGGTGATAAATTTCCCCTCCAGCAGTGTGCCGGAACAGACTTGTAGATTGGATCTTCCCTGAACAGGAACTTGCAGCAGCGAAACAAATCACAAAAAATGGTATGGAGAGTTTCTCGAATTATGGCATTTATAGGCAAAAGAATGCGGTGCCATGGGGTCCCATATAGCCTACCCACACGGATGGGGCCTAAGTCGCTCCACCTGGCCACGTAAGGGCCTAGTGTGGCCCTTTAGCCCCTCCCAACGCTTTCTGGAATCTTCATAACTTGAAACAATCATCGTAAATCCCCGTGGTATTTTGAGCTACACAGATATTGATTTTCTCATAAGTCTAAAACAGGTAGAAAACAACAATTGACTTTGGGTAGGTTAGTCTAGAAAAAGAATAAAAATTGCTATGGAAGTATAAAAAGGTGATATTATAATAGCATGAAACAACAAAAAATATATATAAACACGTTTGAGACGTATCACCGGCCGGCAAACGCACACAGAGTCGGGCAGGCCCCACACATGAAGCTTGTGGCAGTGAAGCAACCTCTCGTTGCTCAGCCTCTCACCTCCACGACCCGACGGATGGCCAATAGGGCTTGCTCGGTGTATGAACACACGCCGAGCATGGCGCACGCGCGGGCCCGGCTTGCACGAGCGAAGCACCCCGGCTGGGGGCGAAGGATGCTGACAGGGCGACCCGGCTCTCCCATCAGCCGGGTGGACGGTTACAAGAGTCAGGTGCACGCGCAGGCCCAGCTGGCGTGCACGAATCAACCTAGCCGGGGCCGAAGTACGCTGATAAGGAGACCCAGATCTCCCGCCATGCGCGAGGTAGCGCCCGAGACCTGGCACGTGGGTGCAGCTGAAAACACTATAGGGAGGTGGCCCGGAGGACCGTTCAACCAAATATATATTGGAAAACGTAGTAGAAAACAAAAAATTTGTCCTACAAATCATACTCCCGGATCACTATGAAGATGCAAAGAAGGTTTGATCGGATCGTTGCCAACTTTGAGTTGCAGTGGAAGAAGAGTTGATTAGATCGTTGATCAAATCCGTAGAACCGTTCATGATTGATCCCTTGAACCGAAGACCGAAAGCACGTTTTCTCTGTGGATTTCTAATATAAAGTGAACATCTGTTACATACTAGGTACTTTTTTACAGTGCACGGTGAACTTTTTATAAGATACATTGAACATTAGTTAATATATGGTGAACATTTTTAATATACACACAGAACAAATTTCTAATCTAAAATAGAATTTTGTTATATACGATGAAATTTTGTATACGAACAAATTTCTATAGAAAATTGGTATTTGTAATATATGATGATCTTTTTTTTACTATAGGGTGAACTTTTCTCTAATACACATCTAACATTTTTAGAATGCATAATTGAACAGTTTTTTCAAATAAAGGAGACGAAGAAAAATAGAAAACCCATAAAAACCAGAAGCCCGGGGATCAACACATAGAAGAAATGTCAAATAGATATTCAAGAATATGAAAAAACAGAAAAAAGCAGAACATAAGAAAATAAGATAACAAAGAAACAAAAAGATAAAAACAGAATATGAAAAGTGACCAGAAAATTTACATAGAAAAGAAAACCTGTCTAAAACTCAACCAGACAACTACTTATCTGGGCCTCGGCTTACGTCTCACTTGGATGGGCGACCGCGGCGCCTAGGCCCATCGAAGCCGGCCTGCGCTAGCTCCCATGCGCGAGAGCAGACCTGGCCAAACAGGCCTGCCCGGCCCGGCACGGCCTGGCCCATCATAATCGTGCCTGGCCCGGCACGGCCCGCCAGGGCATGATACGGCCTGTGTCGTGCCAGCCCGCGTGCTGCGCCTCTAGGCCCAGGTGTAGGATCGAAAGTATGTCTAGAGGGGGGGGGGGGTGATTAGACTACTTACCAAATAAAAATCTAACATTTTTCCAATTTTAAGTCTTGGCAGATTTTAGCAACTTAGCACAAGTCAAGTAATCAACCTACACATGCAATTCTAAGAGTGTAGCAACGGAAAGTAAAACATTGCATATTAAGGTAAAGGGAAGGGTTTGGAGAAGGCAAAGGCAATGTAGACACGGAGATTTTTGGCGTGGTTCTGATAGGTACTTCTATCATACATCCATGTTGATAGAGACTTCAACCCACGAAGGGTAACGGCTGCATGAGTCCATGGAGGGATCCACCCACGAAGGGTCCACAAAGAAGCAACCTTGTCTATCCCACCATGGCCATCACCCACAAAGGACTTACCTCAGTCGAGTAGATCTTTACGAAGTAGGCGATCTCCTTGCCCTTACAAACTCCTTGGTTCAACTCCATAATCTTGTCGGAGGCTCCAAGTGACACCTAACCAATCTATGACACACCACTCTCCAAAAGGTAATAGATGGTGTGTTGATGATGAACTCCTTGCTCGTGTGCTTCAAATGATAGTCTCCCCAACACTCAACTCTCTCTCACAGATTTGGCTATGGTGGAAAGAAGATTTGAGTGGAAAGCAACTTGGGGAAGGCTAGAGATCAAGATTCTTGTGGTTGGATTGGAATGTCTTGGTCTCAACACATGAGTAGGTGGTTCTCTCTTAGAAAATGAGTAGTGGAAATATATGCATATTCTGATGGCTCTATCATAAATGGAGAAGGGGGTGGAGAGGTATAGATAGCCTCCACACAAAGTCCAACCGTTACACACATTTGACCCAACTCGGTCAGACCGAATAGAAGAACTCGGTGAAATCGATTCAGTTCAAAATGTGAACGTTAGGAATCTCGGTGAGACCGATGTGATCAACTAGGTGGGACTGATGTGCTAGGGCTAGGGCAAAACCTCATCTCGGTGAGACCGATCACATGAACTCGGTGAGATCGATTTCAGCAATGAGCAAACAGAGACTTGGTCAAGCAAACTCGGTGGGACCGATCGCTCCTTTTGGTGAGACCGAAATGTTACGAAAGGAAACAGAGAGTTTGCAATGCGAACTCGGTGGGACCGATCGCTCATTTTGGTGAGACCGAAACGTTACGAAGGGAAACAGGGATTTTGCAAAGCCATCTCGGTGAGACCGAGAGCCGTATCGGTGAGACCGAGTTGACTCGGGTTTCTGGCAGTGGCTATGTTAATAGAACTCGGTGGCGCCGGATAGATCAAATTGGTGGGGCCGAGTTTGACTTTAGGTTTTTGACATGTGTGGAAATGAGAAAGTGGTTGAGGGTTTTGGAGCAATACCACTAAGTACTTTGACCAAGTAGACCATTAAGCAACACCTCATCCCCTTTTAATAGCATTGGCTTTCCTATGGACTCAACGTGATCTTAGATCACTAAAATGAAAATGAAGAGTCTTGAGCCTTTGCCAATCTTTGTCATTAGCATTTTGAGGGGTCCACATCTCTAGTCCATGCCATGCCAATCATTGAACTTTCTGAAATATTTAACTTGAATGGATATTAGTCCAATGAGCTATGTGTTGTTATGAATTACCAAAACCACTCGGGGATTAGTTGCACTTTCAATCTCCCCCTTTTTGGTAATTGATGACAACATATAGATCAAAGCTTCGACAAATGATAATATAAATGAAATACATCGTCGTTTTGAGAAGTATGTGATAAGCAAGAGCCCCCCCCCCCTAAATTTGTGCATTATTTAAAATTTGCGTTTGAATGCAAATGCACAATCGATTAGGATCATGGGTCACTCTTCCATGTCACATACATCTTGGTGGAGCGCTCAAAATGATAAGCTATAAGGAACATGCACTCATCACCAAGGGAAAACATGATTGATCATACACAAGTATCATAGATATCATCAAGCAAGCACACATTAAATCATAGTATGATCAAACACATGATCATAAGAATATCTCATACACAAGCACAAATAGTGTAGCATGCATTAAACAAGCAAACAATCAAAGCAAATGATCAAAGTAGCAAGAGAAGCAACAAAAGGCAAAATACACTCTCTCTCGAAGCCTAATGATCTATACACTTTCTTCCCCTTTGGCAACAAGTTACCAAAAAGCTTGAAAATGCATAGTGCTATGCGACACTCTAGGAACGATCTCCGGGAGCTCCTGAAGGTGTCTTCTGGCTGGTTGCTCCGGTGTGTGTAGATGGTGTGGAGAGGAGTCTGTCTGCAAAAACTTCAGCTGACGTCTGTGGAGCTGGAGGAGTTGAAACTGGAGGTATGACTGAGGGAGTTGCTGCAGGTGCTGACAATGTAGTCCTGGTATCACTGACAACTAGCACAGCTGATGTCTACTATGCAACCTTCTTCTTGTAGACGTTGTTGGGCCTCCAAGTGCAGAGATTTGTAGGACAGTAGCAAATTTCCCTCAAGTGGATGACATATGGTTTATCAATCTGTGGGAGGCGTAGGATGAAGATGGTCTCTCTCAAACAACCCTGCAACCAAATAACAAAGAGTTTCTTGTGTCCCCAACACACCCAATACAATGGTAAATTGTATAGGTGCACTAGTTCGGCGAACAAATGATAATAAAAGTGCAATATGGATGGTAGATATAGGTTTTTGTAATTTGAAAATATAAAAATAGCAAGGTAGCAAGTAACAAAAGTGAGCGCAAACGGTATTGCAATGCTTCGAAACAAGGCCTAGGGTTCATACTTTCACTAGTGCAAGTTCTCTCAACAATGATAACATAATTCAATCATATAACTATGCCTCAGTGTGCAACAAAGAGTCACTCCAAAGTCAATAATAGCGGAGACCAAACAAAGAGATTATTGTAGGGTACGAAACCACCTCAAAGTTATTCTTTCCGATCAATCCATTGGGCTATTCTTATAAGTGTCACAAACAACCCTAGAGTTCGTAGTAAAATAACACCTTAAGACACACATCGACCAAAACCCTAATGTCACCTAGATACTCCAATGTCACCTCAAGTATCCGTGGATATGATTATACGATATGAATCACACAATATCAGATTCATCTATTCAAACCAACACAAAGAACTTCAAAGAGTGCCCCAAAGTTTCTACCGGAGAGTCAAGACGAAAACGTGTGCCAACCCCTATGCATAGATTCCCAAGGTCACGGAACCCGCAAGTTGATCACCAAGACATACATCAAGTGAATCAATAGAATACCCCATTGTCACCATGGGTATCCCACGCAAGACATACATCAAGTGTTCTCAATTCCTTAAAGACTCAATCCGATAAGATAACTTCAAAGGGAAAACTCAATCCATTAGAAGAAGGTAGAGGGGGAGAAACATCATAAGATCCAACTATAATAGCAAAGCTCGCGATACATCAAGGTCGTACCAAATCAAGAACACGAGAGAGAGAGAGAGAGAGATCCAACACATGGCTACTTGTACATACCCTCAGCCCCGAGGGTGAACTACTCCCTCGTCATCATGGAGAGCATCAGGATGATGAAGATGGTCACCGGTGATGGATCCCCCCTCCGGCAGGGTGCCGGAACAGGGTCCCAATTATTTTTTCGTGGCTATAGAGGCTTGCGGCGGTGGAACTCCCGATCTAGGTTTCTTGTCGGGGGTTTCTGTATTTATAGGAATTTTTGGCGTCGGTTTCATGTCAGGGGGGGTCTCCGAGTCAGCCACGAGGTAGGGGGCGTGCCCAGGGGGTAAGACGCGCCCTCCACCCTCGTGGATGACTCGGGACTCTTCTGGCCCAACTCTTTTGCTTCAGGGGCTTCTTCTGGTCCGTAAAAAATCTCTGTAAATTGATAGGTCAATTGGACTTCGTTTGGTATTTCTTTTCTGAAAACTCAAAAACAAGGAAAAAACAGAAACTGGCACTGGGCTCTAGGTTAATAGGTTAGTCCCAAAAATCATATAAAATAGCATATAAATGCATAAAAAACATCCAAGATGTATAATATAATAGCATGGAACAATAAAAAAATTATAGATACGTTGGAGACGTATCAACAGCTGAACACCTTTATGACCTTGGCACTTGCTGAAAAGCATCAGTGGTTGGTCTGTCACTCCTATCTTCAATCTCTTCCTAGAGTCTCTCCACAGTAGATTGGATCTCTGCGACCTTCACATATAGATCATGGAATTTTGTCTCAATGATCCTCTCAAGACTCTCATGATTCTGAGTTAGGGTGGTCAAGCCCTTCTCAATCCTCACAGTAGCCTCAAGCAGATAACTGAGTTGATCTTGCTTGGTCTTGAGCATCACTTGTGATGCATCAGGTGCACTAGCTGGTTTTGCTACTTCTGCAGCCTTTGATTGCTCTCTCTTCTCCTGGGCTTCATTGCTCTCTCTTCTCCTGGGCTTCTCCACAAGTTGGATGAGATACATCCATGACAACCTCATTGTCCTCAAATTCTTGCCTCAGGGGAAGATGATCTTTGTCAAGAAGATATTGTTGGGGAACGTAGCATGCAATTTCAAAATTTCCCTATGCTCACGCAAGATCTATCTAGGAGATGCATAGCAATGAGAGGGGGAGAGTGTGTCTACGTACCATCGTAGACCGAAAGCGGAAGCGATTGACAACGTGGTTGATGTAGTCGAACTTCTTCTAGCTCCGACCGATCAAGTACCGAACGTATGTCAACTCCAAGTTCTACACACGTTCAACTCGATGATGTTCCTCGCCCTCTTGATCCAGCAAGGTGTTGAGGAAGTAGATGAGTTCCGTCAGCACGACGGCAAGGTGACAGTGATGATGAAGTGATCTGCGCAGGGCTTCGCCTAAGCACCGCGAGAATATGACCGAGGGTGTAAACTGTGGAGGGGGGCGATGCACACGGCTAATAATTGATGGTGTGTGTTGTAGGTGCCCCTTCCCCACATATATATAGGTTGGGGGGGAGGATAGGCAGCCAAGGGGATGCCCCAAGTAGGAGGAATCCTACTAGGGGTCCTCTCCCAATTCGGCCAACCTCCCTCTCCTATTCCTATTCAGAGTAGGAAAGGAAGAGGGGGAAGGGGGAATCCTATTCCCTTTTTCTTTCCTCCTTCCCCTTTCCTTCTCCAATTTGGCCATCCCATATGGGGGGCGCACCAGCCCCTTTGTGGCTGGTGTGTTTCCCCTCTTGGCCCATAAGGCCCATATCTTTTGCCGGGGGTGCCCGGAACCCCTTTCGGTGACCCGATAAGTACCTGGTGCTTCCCGAAACACTTCCAGTGTCCGAATACCATCGTCCTATATATATATCAATCTTTACCTCTCGGCCAGTTCGAGACTCCACGTCATGTCCGTGATCTCATCCGGGACTTCGAACAACATTTGGTCACCAAATCACATAACTCATATTATACAATATTGTCATCGAACGTTAAGCGTGCGGACCCTACGGGTTCGATAACTATGTAGACATGACCGAGACACCTCTTCGGTGAATAACCAATAGCGGAACCTGGATGCTCATATTGGCTCCCACATATTCTACAAAGATATTTATCGGACGAACCGTTATGACAACATACGTTATTCCCTTTGTCATCAGTATGTTACTTGCCCGAGATTCGATCGTCGGTATCTTCATACCTAGTTCAATCTCGTTACTGGCAAGTCTCTTTACTCGTTCCGTAATACATCATCCTACAACTAACTCTTTAGTCACTTTTCTTAAAAGGCTTCTTATGATGTGTATTACCGAGAGGGCCCAGAGATACCTCCTGATACTCGGAGTGACAAATCCTAATCTCGATCTATGCAAACCCAACAAACACCTTCGGAGATACCTGTAGAGCATCTTTATAATCACCTAGTTATGCTGTGACGTTTGATAGCACACAAGGCATTCCTCCTGTATTCGGGAGTTGCATAATCTCATAGTCGGAGGAATATGTATTTGACATGAAGAAAGCAATAGCAATAAAACTGAACGATCATAATGCTAAGCTAACGAATGGGTCTTGTCCATCACATCATTCCACTAATGATGTGATCCCGTTCATCAAATGACAACACATGTCCATGGCTAGGAAACTTAACCATCTTTGATCAACGAGCTAGTCTAGTAGAGGCTTACTAGGGACACGTTATTTTGTCTATGTATCCACACATGTATCAAGTTTCTGGTTAATACAATTCTAGCATGAATAATAAACATTTATCATGAAATAAGGAAATATAAAATAACAACTTATTATTGCCTCTAGGGCATATTTCCTTCAGTCTCCCACTTGCACCCATTTGTTGCCTCTAGAGCTATGGAACCTTCCCTTGTGAGATCCCGCCACGACGCTCTACTTGGAACTACACCAACTGACATATCCACCATTCAAAATAAATACGTATTCGGTTTGTGACTTAGAGTCATTCGGATCAGTGTCAAAACTAGCTAGCATCGACGTAACCATTTACGACGAGCTCTTTGTCACCTCCATAAATGAGAAACATATCCTTTGTCGCTTTCAGGTACTTCGTGATGTTCTTAACTGCCGTCCAGTGATCCGCTCCTGGATTACTTTGGTACCTCCCCGCCAGACTTATGACAAGGCATACATCAGGTCTGGTACATAGCATAGCATACATGATAGAACCTATGGCTGAGGCACAGGGAATGACTTTCATTTTCTCTCTATCTTCTGCAGTGGTCGGGCATTGAGTTTGACTCAATTTCATACCTTGCAACACAGGCAAGAACCCTTTCTTTGACTGATCCATTTTGAACTTCTTCAAAACTTTTTCAAGGTATGTGCTTTGTGAAAGTCATATTAAGCGCCTTGATCTATCTCTATAGATCTTGATGCCTAATATATAAGCAGCTTCACCAAGGTCTTTCATTGAAAAACTTTTATTCATGCATCCTTTTATGCTATCCAGAAATTCTACATCATTTCCAATCAACAATATGTCATCCTGATACGTCCATTTTGCATCATGTTTTCCTACTGTTATTTATGTTGTTTTATTGTATAATAATGCTTTTTGGAGTAATTCTAATGCCTTTTTTCTCATAATATGCAAGGTACGCACCAAGGGGGAGAATTCTGGCAGTTGGAAATCTGGACCTGAAAAAGCTACGTCAAGCTACCTATTCTGCACAACTCCAAATAAGCTGAAACTTCCCAAGGATTTTTTATGGAATATTTAAGAATTATTGGATCAAATAAGTACCAAGGGGGGCCACCAGGTGTGCAGAATCCACCTGGGCGCGCCAGGAGGCCCAGGCGCGCCATGGTGGGTGCTTCCCTCCTCGGCCCACCTCCGGTGCCCATCTTCTGGTATATAAGTCATTTTGACATATAAAAAAATCAGAGGAGGACATTCGGGACGAAGAGCCGCCGCCTCGAGGCGGAACTTGGGCAGGAGCACTTTTGCCCTCAGGCGGAGCGATTCCGCCTAGGGTACTTCCCTCCCGGAGGGGGAAATCATATCATCATCACCAACAACTCTCCCATCTTGGGGAAGGCTATGTTCATCAACATCTTCACAACACCAACTCCTCTCAAACCCTAGTTCAGCTCTTGTGTTCAATCTTTGTATCAAAACTATAGATTGGTGCTATTGGGTGACTAGTAGTGTTGATTACATCTTGTAGTTGATTACTATATGGTTTATTTGGTGGAAGATTATATGTTCAGATCCATTATGCTATTTAATTCCCCTCTGATATTGAGCATGTTTATCATTTGTGAGTAGTTACTTTCGTTCTTGAGGTCACGGGCGAAATCGTGTTGCTAGTAATCATGTGAACTTGATATGTGTTCAATATTTTTATGATATGTATGTTGTCATTCTCTTAGTGGTGTCATGGAACGTCGACTACATGACACCGCACCATATTTGGTCCTAAGGGAATGCTTTGTCGAGTAGTTATTAGATGGTGGGCTGCGAGAGTGACACAAGCTTAAACCCCAGTTTATGCGCTATTCCGTAAGGGACTGGTTGGATCCAAAGTTTAATGCTATGGTTAGAATTCATTCTTAATACTTTTCTCGTAGTTGCAGATGCTTGCGAGAGGGTTAATCATAAGTAGGAGGTTTGTTCAAGTAAGAATAGCACCTAAGCACCGGTCCACCCACATATCAAATTATCAAAGTACCAGACACGAATTAAGCCAACATGATGAAAGTGACTAGATGAAATTCCCATGTACCCTCAAGAACACTTTGCTTATCATAAGAAACCATTTTGGCCTGTCCTTTGCCTCAAAAGGATTGGGCTACCTTGCTGCACTTTTGTTACTATTATCATTACCTGCTCGTTACAAATTATCTTGCTATCAAACTACCCCGCTACTTACAAGTTTAGCACTTGCAGACATTACCTTGCTAAAAACTAGTTGTCATTTCCTTTTGCTCCTCGTTGGCTTCGAAACTTTTACTTATCGAAAAGGCTACATTCACCCCATATACTTGTGGGTCATCACATCCACATATAATATTAGAAATGCTATAGAGATCTCACTCGCTTTGTTGTAAATACAGGCTTCTCCGAAAGTTTGTATAAAACCATATGCTTTGATCACCTCATCAAAGCATATATTCCAACTCTGAGATGCTTGCACCAGTCCATAGATGGATCGCTGGAGCTTGCACACTTTGTTAGAACCTTTAGGATCGACAAAACCTTTTGGTTGTATCATATACAACTCTTCTTTATAAAATCCATAAAGGAATGCAGTTTTGACATCCATTTGCCAGATTTCATAATCATAAAATGCGGCAATTGCTAACATGATCCGGACAGACTTAAGCATCGATATGGGTCAGAAAGTATCATCATAGTCAACTCTTTGAACTTGTCGAAAACCTTTTGCGACAAGTCAAGCTTTGTAAACGGTAACATTACCATCGGCGTCTGTCTTCTTCTTGAAGATCCATTTATTCTCTATGGGTCGCCGATCATCGGGCAAATCCACCAAAGTCCACACTTTGTTCTCATACATGGATCCTATCTCAGATTTCATGGCCCTCAAGCCATTTACCGGAATCTGGGCTCATCATAGCTTCTTCATAGTTCGTAGGTTCGCCATGGTCTAGTAACCTGACTTCCAGAATAGGATTACTGTACCACTCTGGTGTCAATCGTGTTCTGGTTGACCTACGAGGTTCGGTAGTAACTTGATCTAAAGTTTCATGATCATCATCATTAGCTTCATCTCTAGTTGGTGTAGGCATCACGGGAACAGATTTCTCTGATGAGCTACTTTCCAAATTGAGAGAAGGTACAATTACCTCATCAAGTTCTACCTTCCTCCCACTCACTTCTTTCGAGAGAAACTCCTTCTCTAGAAAGGTTCCATTCTTAGCAACAAAGATCTTGCCTTCGGATATGTGGTAGAAGGTGTACCCAATTGTTTCCTTAGGGTATCCTATGAAGACACACTTCTCCGATTTGGGTTCGAGCTTATCAGGCTGAATCCTTTTGACATTAATGTCGCAACCCCAAACTTTAAGAAACGATAGCTTAGGTTTATTGCCAAACCAAAGTTCATGCAGAGTCGTCTCAACGGATTTAGACGGTGCCCTATTTGACGTGAATGCAACTATCTCTAATGCATAACCCCAAAATGATAGTGGTAAATCGATAAGAGACATCATAGATCTCACCATATCTACTAAAGTATAGTTACGATGTTCGAACACACCGTTAGGCTGTGGTGTTCCAGGTAGCGTGAGTTGTGAAACTATTCCACATTGTTTTAAGTGAAGGCCAACCTCGTAACTCAAATATTCGCCCCGTGATCAGATCGTAGAAACTTTATTTTCTTTTTACGATGATTCTCCACTTCTTTCTGAAATTCTTTGAACTTTTCAAATGTTTCAGACTTGTGTTTCATTAAGTAGATATACCCATATCTGCTCAAATCATCTGTGAAGGTTAGAAAATAACGATACCCGCCGCGTGCCTCAACACTCATTGGACCGCATACATCGGTATGTATTATTTCCAGTAAGTCATTGGCTCGCTCCAATGTTCCGGAGAATGGAGTTTTAGTCATCTTGCCCATGAGGCACAATTCTAAAGTATCAAGTGATTCCAAAAGTCCATCTGCATGGAGTTTCTTCATGCGCTTTACACCGATATGACCTAAACGGCAGTGCCACAAATATGTTGCACTATCATTATCAACTTTGCATCTTTTGGCATCAATATTATGAATATGGGTATCACCACAATCAAGATTCAACAGAAATAGACCACTCTTCAAGGTGCATGACCATAAAAGATATTACTCATATAAATAGAACAACCATTATTCTCTGATTTAAATGAATGATACATCTCCAACGTATCTATAATTTTTGATTGTTCCATGCTATTATATTATCATTCTTGGATGTTTTACAATCATTTTGTAGTCATTTTATATCATATTTTTGGTACTAACCTATTGACATAGTGCCCAGTGCCAGTTGTTGTTTTCTACTTGTTTTTTACATCAGGAAATCAATATCAAACCGAGTCCAAATGCATCGAAACTTTTTGTGGATTTTTTTGGACCAGGAGATATCCAGTGGGTCGAAGAAGTACCAGAAGGGAGCCCGAGGGGGGCACAAGACACCAGTGCGCACCTGGGCCCCCAGGCGTGCCCACCTTGGTGGCCTCCCGTTCCGCCTCTTTGCTCTATAAATACCCCAATATTCCAGAAACCCTAGGGGAGTTGATGAAAGTCATTTCTAGCCGCAGCAAGTTCCAGAAACACCAGATCCAATGTAGACAACATCTCGGAGGGGTTCATCATGTCCATTGGTGCCTCTACGATGATGCGTGAGTAGTTCTTTGTGGACCTACGGGTCCGTAGTTAGTAGCTAGATGGCTTCCTCTATCTCTTGATTCTCAATACAATGGTCTCTTGGAGATCCATATGATGTAAGTCTTTTTGCGGTGTGTTTGTTGGGATCTGATGAACTTTGAGTTTATGATCAGATCTATGTTTTTATCCATGAAAGTTATTTGAGTCTTCTTTGATCTCTTATATGCATGATTGATTATAGCCTCGTATTTCTTCTCCAATATTTGAGTTTTGTTTGGCCAACTTGATCTATTTATCTTGCAATTGGAAGAGGTGCTTTGTGATGGGTTCGATCTTACGGTGCTTGATCCCAGTGACAGAAGGGGAAATGACACGTATGTATCGTTGCTATTAACGATAACAAGATGGAGTCTATTTCTACATAAATAGATCTTGTCTACATCATGTCATCGTTCTTATTGCATTACTCCGTTTTTTCCATGAACTTAATACACTAGATGCATGCTGGATAGCGGTCGATGTGTGGAGTAATTGTAGTAGATGCAAGCAAGAGTCGGTCTACTAATCTTGGACGTGATGCCTATATAATGATCATTGCCTGGATATTGTCATGATTATTTGAATTTCTATCAATTGCACAACAGTAATTGTTTTCCCACCATTTGCTATTTTTCTCGAGAGAAGCCATTAGTGAAACCTTTGGCCCTCGGGGTCTCTTCTTTTATATATTTGGCTTCGCGGTCTATTTTCCTTTGCTTATATTTTCAGATCTACTGAACCAAAAATACAAAAATATCTTGCTGCACTTTATTTTATTTGCGATCTATTTATCCTATCTATTACAACTTTATCACATCTTCTCGCCAATTTCTGGCACTTGATACGTCTCCAACGTATCTATAATTTTTGATGTCTTAATGCCATGTTTATAATATTTCTATATGATTTTGGTATGATTTGATTAGAACTAACCCGTACTGACGCTGTTTTCAGCAGAACTACCGTGGTGTTGTTTTTGTGCAGAAATAGAAGTTCTCGGAATGCGCTGAAAATCAACGGAGATTTTTTCTGGAAAGTATAAAAAATACTGGAACGAAGAGTTACCGGAGGGGAGTCTCGTGGGCCCCACGAGGGTGGAGGGCGCGCCCCTGTGCCTCGTGGACTCTCCATGGGGCCTCTTGTTCTCGATGCCAACCTCTGCTATAAATTCCCAAACCTCCAGAAAATAACCTAGATCAGGAGTTCCGCCACCGCAAGCCTTTGTAGCCACCAAAAACCAATCAGGACCCTATTCTGGCACCCTGCCGGAGGGGGGATCCATCACCAGTGGCCATCTTCATCATCCCGGTGCTCTCCATGATGAGGAGGGAGTAGTTCACCCTCGGGGCTGAGGATATGTACCAGTAGCCATGTGTTTGATCTCTCTCTCTCTCTCATGTTCTTGATTTGGCATGATCTTGATGTACAGCAAGCTTTGCTACTATAGTTGGATCTTATGATGTTTCTCCCCCTCTACCTTCTTGTAATGGATTGAGTTTTCCCTTTGAAGTTATCTTATTGGATTGAGTCTTTAAGGATTTGAGAACACTTGATGTATGTCTGCGTGGGATACCCGTGGTGACAATGGGGTATTCTATTGATTCACTTGATGTATGTTTTGGTGATCAACTTGCGGGTTACGTGACCTTGGGAATCTATGCATAGGGGTTGGCACACGTTTTCGTCTTGACTATCCGGTAGAAACTTTGGGGCACTCTGTGAAGTTCTTTGTGTTGGTTTGAATAGATGAATCTGAGATTGTGTGATGCATATCGTATAATCATACCCGTGGATACTTGAGGTGACATTGGAGTATCTAGGTGACATTAGGGTTTTGGTTGATGTGTGTCTTAAGGTGTTATTTTACTACAAACTCTAGGGCTGTTTGTGACACTTATAGGAATAGCCCAATGGATTGATCGGAAAGAATAACTTTGAGGTGGTTTCGTACCCTACAATAATATCTTCGTTTGTTCTCCGCTATTAGTGACTTTGGAGTGACTCTTTGTTGCATGTTGAGGGATTTTTATATGATCCAATTATGTTATTATTGTTGAGAGAACTTGCACTAGTGAAAGTATGAACCCTAGGCCTTGTTTCGAAGTATTGCAATACCGTTTTTGTTCACTTTTGTTACTTGCTACCTTGCTGTTTTTATATTTTCATGTTACAAAAACCTATATCTACCACACATATTGCACTTGTATCACCATCTCTTCATCGAGATAGTGCACCTATACAATTTACCATTGTATAGGGTGTGTTGGGGACACAAGAGACTCTTTGTTATTTGGTTGCAGGGTTGTTTGAGAGAGACCATCTTCATGCTACGCCTCCCACGGGTTGATAAACCTTAGGTCATCCACTTCGGGGAAATTTGCTACTGTCCTACAAACCTTTGCACTTGGAGTCCCAACAACGTCTACAAGAAGAAGGTTGTGTAGTAGACATCACACCGTTACCCGAAAGGGATTGACAACCCCTTTAACACGTCGGGTTGCGAGTATTTGTTATTTATGTGCAGGGGTTGTTTGCGTTGTGTTTCTTGGTTCTCCTACTAGTTCGATAACCTTGGTCTCATCACTGAGGGAAATACCTACCCTCGTTGTGCTGCATCACCCCTTCCTCTTTGGGGAAATACCGACGTAGTTGAAGCAGGCATCAAAAGGAATTTCTGGCGCCGTTGCCGGGGAGGATCATCAACATCAACCAGGTTCCTAATCACAAATATCATCTCCTCGCAATTTACATTATTTTCCATTTGCCTCTCGTTTTCCTCTCCCCCACTTCACAAAAATTTGCCATTTCATTCACCCTCTTTTTCATTCGTCGTTTTCTCGTCAGATTTGTTTTTGAGTGCGTTCTTGTTTGCGTAGTCATGATGCCCCAAAGAAAATATTATGATGTTCCTTATCCAAATATTTAGCTTGAAACTGAGAGAAGTACTAAGGAATATGTGACTACACAATTTGAGCATAATAAATATTTTATTGAAGAACTTAAGGAGCACTCCGTTGTGTTAGAGGCTATAACGAAACAACTTGATGATATTAGTAGAGAAGTTTGCAATCTCCAATCTAAGTATGCTTTTGCTGAAAGTTTGCTAGGAAAAATATCCGATGCACAAGCTACTTTAGTAAATCAAATGGCCGCCAAACCAATCTCTTTAGAAGATAAAAGTGATGAAGATCTTAAAATGATTGGTGTTTCTTCTATTGATTCTTTGTTTAGTAAAATTACGATTGATGAAAAAGGGACTAGAGAAGAGTCAACTTTAGTTAGAAGGCATCCCTATAATTCACAGGGTGAAAATCTTGTTGAGAAAATTGATAAAGGTGGGTTTGAAGAGGTCAAGACTTTAACTAGTGATGTGCCCACTATTTTGGATTATAAAGACTTTAATTATGATAGTTGCTCCTTGGTTGATTGTATTTCTTTGTTTAAATCCATGATAAATTCAAGTCATGCTTATGAACAAAATAAAGCTTTTACTAAACATATTGTTGATGCTATGATGAAAGCTTTTGAAGAAAAGTTGGAATTAGAAGTTTCAATTCCTAGAAAATTACAGGATGAATGGGAACCTATCATCAAAGTCAAGATTAAAAATTATGAGTGTTTTGCTTTATGTGACTTGGGTGCTAGTGTTTCTACAATTCTGAAATCTTTATGTGATGTGCTTGGTCTTACCGATATTGAAGAATGCTCTTTAAATTTGCACTTGGTGGATTCTACTACTAAAAATCCTATGGGAAGAATTAATGATGTTCTTATTCTTGCAAATAGGAATTATGTGCCCATAGATTTTATTGTTCTTGATATTGATTGCAATCCGTCTTGTCCAATTATACTTGGTAGACCATTTTTACGTACTATTGCTGCCATGATTGATATGAAAGAAGGCAATACTAAATTTGAATTTCCACAAAGGAAGGGTATGGAACACTTCCCTAGAACAAGAATTAGGCCACCATATCAATCAATCATGAGGGCATCGTATGGATGTAGAACTAAAGATGACAACACTTAGATCCTTCGCGTTATGCCTAGCTAGGGCGGTAAAACGATAGCGCTCGTTGGGAGGCAACCCAACTTGTATCTTTTTGCTTTTTTGCTTTTTGTGCTGTTTTCAATAAAATACACAATTATGCCTCTGATTAGATGTGTTTTTGTGGTTCAAATTAGTGTTTGTGCCAAGCAAGGCCTTTTGGGATGATTTGGGTGAGAGTTGATTTGATCTTGCTCAAAAACAGAAACTTTTGCGCTCACGAAATTATTTTTCATTTTTGTCAGGAGAGTGCTTTTGAGTTGATTTTTTTTCAGAAGATTAATAAACAAAATTTTCACGTCGTCCTAAGTTTTCAGAATTTTTGGAGTTACAGAAGTATTCAAAGTAGTCAGATTGCTATAGACTGTTCTATTTTTGACAGATTCTGTTTTCTTTGCGTTGTGTGCTTGTTTTGATGATTCTATGGTTTTCTTTGAAGAGTTTTTGCCATAGAAAAGTTGGAATACAGTAGATATGATGCAAAAATAAAATATGAATGGGTTTGAAACAGTACTTATAGTAGTGGTTTGCTTTCTTATACTAACGGATCTCACGAAGGTTTTGTTGAGTTTTGTGTGATTGAAGTTTTCAAGTTTTGGGTGATCTTACGATGGAAGAAGGAATAAGGATTAGCAAAAGACTAAGCTTGGGGATGCCCGAGGAACCCCAAGATAATATTCAAGAAGTAGCAAGCAACTAAGCTTGGGGATGCCCCCGAGTGGCATCCCCTCTTTCTTCTAACAACCATCGGTATTTTACTTAGAACTATATTTTTATTCGTCACATATTATGACTTTTTCTTGGAGCGACTTGTATGATACGAGTCTTTGCTTGTTTTGCTTTGTGTTTTAAGTCTCGAATCCTTGCTGGACACACCTTTTTGAGATAGCCAAAAATTATGCTATGCTTGCTCCTATGCTTCACTTAAATTTTTAGAGCCTTGGAATTGCTCTAGTGCTTCACTTATATCTTTTTAAGCACGGTGTGCTTTGTTATTTTTGAAGAAATTCTCTCATGCTTCACTTAGATTTATTTGGGAGTTAGTAATTTTTTAGGAAATTCTCTCTTGCTTCACTTAGATTATTTTGAGAGAAAGAAATATTATGCTCATGTTCTTTACTTTAATTTGTTTGAGCTTATCAAAAGCAACATATGAAAATAGTCCCAAAGTTATAGATATCCAAGGAGGATATAATAAAAACTTTCATGAAGATCATTGGACAAAATAAACTTGGTTCGTAGTAATGGTTTTGAGATATGACGGTATGGTATGTGAGTGATGTTGATGAGTAATTATGCTTTAGTAAGAATATTGGTGTTAAGGTAGTGATTCCCTATGCAAGCACGAAAGTCAATAGTTATGTAATGAAATTTATATCCTACTTGTGGTGCACTATTCGGTGTTACTTATGCTTAATGTTTGGGTATGAGATTTGTCGGAGTAATGGGCCACGGGTAGGCAAACCCGAGCCCCAGAGCCTTTCAAGACATTGGGATAAGAAGCGCCGCCCATGCCGAGTCCCAGGGACGACTCCAAGAAATGTCGAGTCCCAGGGACGACTCCAAGATATGACAAGTCCTAGACGGCGACCCCAAGATAAGTCGAGTCCCATACGGCGACTCCAAGATATGCCGAGTACCAGGGACGACTCCAAGATATGCCGACTCATGGCCGGCGACTTCCAGAGAGGCCGGCTATAGAGAGTCGGCCCGCGACTCCACCCTCGTCTCGAAGGGCGAGGCGGGGTACGACCACGGTGTGGCCGTGCCCCCCTGCTTACATGGGGCCGACATGGCTACAGTAAGCCATATCGCTGAAGATCTCCGGCGTGGCGCGGCACTGTTGCCATGCCTGCCCTGATCTCAGCCACAGTGGGCGGCGCACTGTGCCCATGACGCCTGCCTGTACGACCCAAGGACAGCGGGGCCGCCTGTCAGTGGGTAGATAGAAGACGGCACGAGCGCCCTGAAGACGGACCCGTGGGAGTCGGCCTCCCGGAGTCGGCCGACCCCTCCCACGGGCCCCACGCGCCATTAACCAGACAAGATGGGGAATGGCGACAGTGAACGCATGCCAGACAGCGGCGCTGTTGCATAACCACATGACCAAGCCAGCGTCATCAGGAGTATCGCTATAGTATCAGGCCTGTCCGCGGGGCCCTCCAGTCAGCAGGCCCCAGTAGTCGGCAGAGAGGACGACGGCCTGAGAGACAGATGACTGGGACCCGCGCCCAGCCAGATTACCATTGTACCCCTGGGGGTAGGCCTATATAAACCCCCCGGGAAGCCCATGCAAAGGGTTCGGACCTAGATAGAGATAGACCTTAGAGCATAGGAAGGAGAGAGCTAGCCTTGCCCTCTCCTACCTCCAGAAACAGCTCTAGGAGCACCATTGTAACCACTTTGCCATAGTGACCATGCGGAGACCCCGCAGAGCAGCAGTAGGGGTGTTATCTCCTCGGAGAGCCCTGAAGCTGGGTAAGTTCCGCCGGCGTGCATGTCTTCGCCTCATCCCGCTTCTGGGCACCGGCGACGTTCTACTTGCTCCCACCATGATAAGCCATCCTTTCGCATATGTCGTACCCAACCCTCGACATTTGGCGCCCACCGTGGGGCGAGGTGCACCGTCGTCCGGAGACCTGCTCTGGACGGGAACCCTTTTCCTCCCTGGCGAGCGCAGCCAGCCCGGCACGCCAGGTGGAGCCTACGCCGATGCACTGCACGACCCTGAGATCGCCTGCGCGGCCAGCTGCCTCGCCGAGCTTATCGGTGAGGTTCGCCTCTCCGACGAGCCTGCGTCCGACGCAGGCACGAGCAGCCCCGAGAGCCTCCTCGTGGGTCTCCTCGACCAACTCCACGTCGCCGGCGAGCCTGCCGTGGACCTGGAGTCCATAGGATCCACTGACCCGATGTTGGTCGACTCCGACACCGCGTCGCTTGGCGCATTTCCCACCAACATGGTGGTCTACGACGAGCCGCTCCCTTGCGCGGGGAGCGGCGGAAGCACCGTCACGGAGGTCCTCGTCCTCGATCACGGCGAGCGTTACGGTGAGGGAGCGCACGACCCGCTCGACGCGGCTCTGCGAGATCTCACCGCGCCGATTCCGGGAGACGCCGACGCCGAGACGCTGGAGGCACGCCGCCTTCAGCTCATCGAGGGTGCAAAGAAGTTGGCGGCGCTTGTTAGAAGCCTACCAGCGCGAGATGGATCGCGCCGTGGGCGGCTCGCCGGCTCCGACTGGGCCTAGCCGCCTAGGCGCGGTCCGGCAACGCGGCGTGGCAATCGCCAATCTGTTCGGGGCTGATCGCCCTGTGTATGCGACGCCCGCGGAGAACATCCGCACCGCCCAGGCGGCGGCAGACGAGCTCGACAACTTCGAGGGCGAGGAGCACCGCCTGATGACGGAGCGAGTCCAGCAGCTCCTCGACGCGGCTGCCGCGCAGAACTAAGCCGGCTGCCGCACGAAGGCGCCGCGGCGACAAAACAACGACCTGCCACCCCGTCAAGATCAAGGCGTGACGTCTCGGACACTGACTGGCGGGGCCCGCGGAAAGAAGGACAAGGAGCCGACTGTCAACCACAGTCCGACTCGCATCACCATCGAGCGCGACCAAGACGGCCGCCCCAAAGCGGTGGAACGACGGGACGACTATCTGCCTCCCCCTCCTCTCAGAGAAAGGCGAGTCTCCCCGCCGCCCGTGGAACATCCGACTCTCGTCGACCATCTTGGCCGCCGAGAGGGAGTCGGAGAGAATGATGCCCGCCACCGGATCGACCGACTCCACCGATCCCTGGCGTTGGAAGAAGAAGACGAGTTGGGTCCTCCCTGTTTTGGACCCCGCATCCGAGATGAGCCCTTCCCCAAAGGGTTCACGCTCCCTCGAGACACACCCAAATATACCGGCACCGTGAAGCCGGAGGACTAGCTGATCGATTACTCCACATCCGTCAATACAGCAAATGGCAACAAGCGTGTTGCCGTAAGATATGTCCCGCTCATGCTCCAGGGCTCGGCCCGGACATGGTTGAACAGTCTAAAGCATCGCAGCATCAACAGCTGGGTTGACTTCACCGAGGCCTTCGTCCGCAACTTCACAAGCACGTACAAGTGACCTCCCAAGCCTCGCCAACTTTCCTTATGCGTGCAAGGTCCCGATGAGTCCACTCGCGACTACCTCACGCGCTGAGGCGAGCTCCAGAACTCCTGCGAGGGCGTGCACGAGGTGCAGGCTATCGAGTACTTTACTGCCAGGTGCAGAGAAGGCACCCTCCTCAAGCACAAACTTCTCTGCGACGAGCCGGAGACCCTCGATGAACTGTTGATCACAGCAGACAAGTACGCCACGGCCGACTCCTCCATGAAGGTAGAGATTCAAGTCAGCGCGACTGGCAAAGTCGCCCCTTAGGCTCGGAGAACTCCGGCTGGGGACACCAGTCGGTGGCAACAGCAGAACGACCACAAGCGCAAGGCCCCGCAGCCGGCTTCCAACAGCCGGCAAGTGGCGACAGTCGAAGACCAACGGCCGGAGGGACCGCCTCCGGCAAAGCGGCAGAAGGGCGGCAAGTCCAACTGGTTGCCGGCCTTCTCCTACGAGCAGACCCTGGATGGCCCCTTCAAGTTCCATAGCGGCGCGAAGCCGTCAAACCACACCACCCGGAAATGCCACTGGCTGACCAGAATCGCCAAGGGAGACGGCCTACTCCCTCCCCCGCCTACTGGGCCGCCTCCACCATAGCCGCCCTAGCAGCCAACTGTCAGGCCAGTTGGCGTGATACAAGACGAGTTCCCAGATGAGCACGGAGCCTATGTGGTGTTCACCAGTGTGGCAGACGATCGACGTAGCAGGCGCCAACAGCAGCAAGAAGTGAATGCAGTCGCGTCAAGCACTCCAGAATTCATGCACTGGTCCGAAAGGCCCATCAGTTGGAGCAGAGCCGATCACCCAGAGGTGATGCCGAGTCCATGCTCCTACTCCTTGGTCTTAGGCGCCACGCTCGCCACAGACAGGCGGGCCGCTCGCTTCTTGCGAGTGCTGATAGACGGAGGCAGCAGTATCAACATCCTGTACAAGGATACGATGGAGAAATTAGGAATCAAGCGAAGACAGCTTCAGAGCAGCCGGACTGTGTTCCAGGGCATTGTTCCTGGCCTTTCCTGCTCACCAATTGGCAAGATCCTGATAGACGTCCTCTTTGGGGACAAAGATCATTTCCGCCGAGAGCCAATTTGGTTTGAGGTGGTGGACCTTGAAAGCCCATACCATGCGTTGCTTGGCCGACCAGCTTTGGCCAAGTTCATGGCAGTCCCCCACTACGCCTACCTCAAGATGAAGATGCTGAGTTCCAAGGGGATTCTAACCGTGGCCGGCGACTACAGAAAGTCGTCAGCTTGCACGGCCGAAAGCAGTCGACTGGCCGAGTCCTTGATGATCGCGTTGCGAAGCGGCTTCTCGATCGGGTTGCGGCGATGGCCGGCAAGCAGCCCGAGATGTCGCCCGACCCCAAGGAGTCGGAAGCAGAAGGATCATTCAAGCCGGCCAGAGAAACGAAGAAGATACCTTTGGACCCGGAGCACCTAGAGAGGTACGCTGTCATGGGCACAAACCTTGACAGCAAATAGGAAGGCGAGCTCGTCGATTTCCTCCATGAGAATCGAGACATCTTCGCATGGTCCCCTAAAGACATGCCTGGTGTACCGACGGAATTCGCCGAGCACAAGTTACATGTCCGGTCTGATGTGAAACCCGTCAGGCAGCCCTTGCACCGCCTGTCAGAAGAGAAGAGAAGAGTTGTTGGAGAAGAAATAGCCCGGCTCCTGGCAGCCGGCTTCATCATGGAAGTGTTTTTCCTAGAGTGGCTAGCAAACCCAGTACTGGTGCTGAAGAAGAACAAGCAGTGGCGGATGTGTATCGACTACACAAGTCTCAATAAAGCCTGTCCCAAGGACCCATTTGCTTTGCCAAGAATTGATCAGGTGATAGACTCCACAGCCGGATGCGAGCTGTTGAGTTTTTTGGATGCATATTCTAGATATCACCAGATCAAGCTAAACCCAGCTGACCGACTGAAGACCGCCTTCATCACGCCGTTTGGTGCCTTCTGCTACCTGACCATGACGTTCGGCCCAAGGAATGCCGGCGCCACCTTTCAGCATTGCATGCAGAAGTGCCTCCTCAAGCAACTCGGCAGAAATGCCCATGTCTACGTGGATGACGTGGTGGTGAAGACAGAAAAATGTGAAACTCTGTTGGAAGACCTCAAGGAAACCTTTGAGAACCTGCGCCGGTTCCAGATCAAGCTTAACCCCGAGAAGTGCGTCTTCGGAGTTCCAGCCGGCCAACTCCTTGGTTTCCTGGTATTTGAACGCGGAATAGAGTGCAATCCTGTGAAGATCAAGGCCATCGAGAGGATGGAAGCACCCAGACGACTGTTAGATGTGCAAAAGTTCACCGGCTGTTTGGCGTCCATCAGCCGATTCATCAGTCGGCTGGGCGAGAAGGCTCTCCCCTTATATCAGCTCATGAAGAACACAACCTTTTTTGAATGGACTCCCAAAGCGGACGAGGCTTTTCTCCAACTAAAGAAAATGTTGACTACTCCCCCTGTGCTGGCGGCCCCGACTCCCAAAGAGCCCATGCTCTTATACATTGCCGCCACCAGCCGGGTAGTCAGCACAGTCATTGTAGTCGAGCGCAAGGAGGAAGGCAAGGCGCTACCTGTCCAGAGACCGGTATATTACCTGAGCGAGGTACTGTCGGCCTCCAAGCAGAACTGCCCCCACTACCAGAAGATGTGCTACGGCGTGCATTTTGCCGCCAAGAAATTGAAGCCTTACTTCCAGGAGCATCCAATCACTTTGGTCTGCACAGCCCCACTAGCCGAGATCATCGGAAGCCGAGATGCTTCTGGCCGAGTGACCAAATGGGCCATCGACCTGGCTCCCTACACCATCTACTACGAGCCCCACACCGCCATCAAGTCGCAAGCACTGGCCGACTTCCTCGTCGATTGGGCCGAGAACCAGTATCTGCCACCAGCGCCCGACTCCACCCATTGGCGGATGCACTTCGATGGCTCCAAGATGCGCACCAGCCTGGGGGCCGGCGTCGTCCTCACTTCCCCCAAGGGTGACAAGCTCAGATATGCGCTGCAGATCCATTTCGCCGCCTCCAACAACGTGGCCGAGTATGAGGCGCTCATCCACGGGCTCCGGCTTTCCAAAGAACTCGGCATTCGCCGGATCCTGTGTTATGGCGACTCTGACTTGGTGGTCCAGCAATCATCTGGCGATTGGGATGCCAAGGACGCAAACATGGCGAGCTACCGCTTCCTTGTGCAGCAACTCAGCGGATACTTCGAGGGGTGCGAGTTCCTCCACGTGCCAAGGAACGACAACGACCAAGCAGACGCCTTGGCACGAATCGGCTCCACCCGCCAAGCAATACCATCCGGCATCGCCCTTCGGCGCCTCCTCAAGCCGTCACTAGAATCAGACTCAATCTTTGTGCCGGCTCCACCTGAAGAAGTCGGATCCGACTCCAAGAAAGCCATAGTCAAAGCCGGCCCGGGGACTTCAGAACCCGGCCCGGGGACTGCGGTGACAAGACCGAAGACTCCAGAGCTCGGCCCGGGGACTGCTCCAATCGGCCCGGGACTTCGTCAAGTCAGCAAGGTGTGCCAGATGTTCCCTTCCAAGCCACTTCAGCCAGCTTCCGCACTCAAGACTATCCCCATCGTCTGGCCCTTTGCAGTCTGGGGCCTGGACATGGTGGGACCATTCAAGACGGCACGAGGTGGCTTGACTCATCTACTTGTCGCAGTGGACAAGTTCACCAAGTGGATAGAAGCGAAAGCCATCAAGAAGTTGAATGGTCCGACTGCAGTGACTTTCATCACCGACATCACGACTCGGTACGGCATCCCGCACAACATCATCACCGACAATGGCACAAATTTTGCCAAAGGCGCCTTGGCCTATTTCTGCGCGACGCAGGGCATCCGACTGGACTTAGCGTTCGTTGCCCATCCGCAGTCAAACGGCCAAGTGGAGCGGGCAAACAGCCTCATCTTATCTGGCATCAAGCCTCAACTGGTCGAGCCGTTGGAGCGATCGGCCAGCTGCTGGCTTGAGGAGCTGCCGGCCGTTCTCTGGAGTCTGCGCACGACTCCAAACAAGTCAACCGGCTTCACACCCTTCTTCCTCGTCTACGGTGCCGAAGCCGTCATCCCGACGGACATAGAGTTCGACTCCCCGCGAGTCACCATGTACACCGAGGAAGAAGCAGAAGAAGCACGTCAAGACGGCGTCAATCTGCTGGAAGAGGGCCGGTTGTTGGCACTCAGCCGGTCCAGCATCTACCAGCAGAGTCTGCGCCGATACTACAACAGGAAGGTCAGGCCAAGATCTTTCCCAGAGGGCGACCTTGTGCTCCGACTGATCCAGCGAACAGCCGGCCAGCACAAGCTGTCGGCACCTTGGGAGGGCCCCTTCATTGTCAGCAAGGTGGTAGGAAACGACTCCTACTACCTGATCGATGCTCAGAAGCCCCGAGCGCGCAAAAGGGACGACTCCGGCAAAGAGACAGAACACCCGTGGAATGCAAATCTTCTCCGAAGATTTTACAGTTGATCAAGTATGTATCACACTCCCTTTTTGTATTAAAATACCAAGACTTTGGGCCCCCGAGACGAGCTCGGGGACTGCCTTCTTTTGTTATCTGTATGATAAGAATTATGCCTTCGAGTATTACTCTTTGTTAATGCCACTTGGCACCGGGCCCGACTAGTCGGCCCGGGGACTCGCCGCCTCGCGCTATGAGGAGCTTCTCGTAGTCAGACAAGTAGTGTGCGGTGCCTAATCCGTCTCATGACAAAGCCGCAGCTCGCAGAGCGACTGTTTGGTGGCCAGGAGTGAGGAAGAGCGGGCGCCCACACAAAAAATGGCTAAGGACCCAAAGCACGAACATAGCGTAAGACGGCCTCCAGCATCTCTGAAGCAAAAACCGACTCATGAGTAGTCGGCTTGCCGCTTTCTACTAGCCTCTATTAAGGACAGCCGACTCTTTAGTAGTCGGCTTGTCGCCTTCTATCCAACTTGTTAAAGAGACTCTAAAAATGGCCGAGTACTTGCCTTCCCAAAGTAGCCAAGCATTTAATCCAGCGACAGTCCGCAGAGCGGTTGTCTGACTGGCAAGGCAGCGACTAAAGGAAGGCGGCAAATGGAAAAGCCTAAAGAGCAATGAGTAAGGAAAGATAGAACTCGGATTAATATTTAAATAGCATAGGCCCTTGGCCGAATCTTCGAACAGAAGTTCAAATTACACCCCGCGGGTGGAATTGTGCAAATTAACAAGTTCCTTAAAGACTTTCTAGAGTAGACAAAATAAAGCCAGAAGGCAGCCTAGGGAGCAGCAGACGGGTTCGGAGGGTCAGAGGAGACGGCGGTGTCAGGCGCCGGGGCGGCCGGCTGGGCAGTCTCGGCTTGATCGCCACCGGCGGCAGCCGGCCCGGCCAGACGCGGCTCGTTGCTGGAGGTGCAGTTGAGATGAGGCTGGTCGCCCGCTCCGACTTATGGTGTCTCCGTCTCGCCTTCCTCCTTGGTTATGGAGTCAATCACCTCCGCCGAGTCCTCGCCGAAGTCCAGGTTCATCCCGAACCACTCTGGCGGCACCTCCTCGCCGCCTGCAGCCCGCTCGGGGACGAAGACATTGGTGTCCGTGTAGTCGGCAATCGCCGCCGCACGCTCGACAAGGGCACCCTCCAGTGCCACCAGCTCTTCCCGGGCCTCTGATCGGAACGCGGCCAGCAGGTCCAGGTCCAGCCCCGGATACCACGCCTTGACGAATTCCAAGGCCCGGCGCGCTCCGGCCCGGCCCAGTCCGGCTGGCGGTGCACAGGGCCGGCATGTCTGGCCACAGAGCGGCCACCGCCTGGGCGCCGACACGCTGAAGCCGGCGCATCAGCCGATGGGCCGAACGAAGACGGGCCTCGATGCTCAGAAGCTGCTCGTTGACGGTCCGGGGGGCGTTAGCGGCGATCTCCGCACCGCTTGCCCTCCGCACCTCGCGATCAACCTCGATGGCCTGAGTGACTGCCTGCGAGTGGCCAGGGAAGAAGTCTACCAAGACAAAAAAGAAGTGAGTTAAAAAAAAAATCAGAAATCAGCCCGACCTATAGTCGCAAGCTCGAAGAAAGAAAGGAAGAAAGAAATTCACCGTCGATGATGTCCTCGATCTCATGGAAGCCGGAGGTCAGCATCGCCTCCTTGTTAGTCCAGGAGGAGCGCTCGCTCTCGAACTCGGCCAGGAGAGCGGACTCCTTCTTCTCGGCCTCGTCCTGCGCCTTCTTGAGCAGCTCCTTCTGCTCGGCCAGCTGCGCAGCTAGCAGGTCGCGCTCTGTGGCAAGTTTGCTGCACTCCTCCTCCTTGGCGCGCAAGGCGGTGTTGGCCTCGCCCAGCTGCTGCTGAAGAATGGCGTTGGCCTCTGAAGAAGGAAAAAGAGGAAAGACGATAAGTCATCAACAAAGAAAGTCCCTGAGAAGATCCGGCTCGACTACTCAGCAGTCGGCCCGAATCTCAAGGACTACAGCCCGCGGGTGCGCCAGCGCGCCCCCGCGAAAAAGAAGAAGGACTCACTCCGGCTCTCCGACAAGTCGGCAGTCCGCCTGCCTAGCTCCTTAACATTGCGGCTGAAGGCGGTAGCGCGAAGGTTGTGATACTCCTGCTATAAGCATTTCAGAGAAAGTTAAATATTTGGAACTCGCCAGAGGGAGTTCCGAACCGCCTGCTCAGCAGCCGGCCCAAAACTCGGGGACTACACCCAGTGGGTGCGCTGGCGCGCCCCCACAGAGAAGAACAAGAAAAATAAGAATAAAAAAGAAGAAGGCATACTCGGACAGCCATTCGCGCTGCCAGATGCGCTCTGGTGCAGTTTTGAAGGGCTTCGCCTTCAGCTCGTAGCTTCGCCTGGACGTCCACAAGCGCTTGGTTCAGCGGCCCCGTGCCGCCTCCGCGCAACCACCCAACGGGCGCGGCGCTCATCGCCTTGGCGTCTGGGATTGCCGAGCTGGCAGCGCCGGTCTCCTGCAATCGTGGCGCCGAGGTCGCCCTCTCAAGATGGCGGCGCACTGGCAAGGCGACTTGGAGAAGCAGCCTTGCCTTGGACTCATCCGCAGTCGGCGGCACCAGCGGGCCTGCCGGCTGTTCTCCACGCGCGCCCCCAAACGGCGGCGGAGGCGGCGGTGGCGGCACGAGCGTGTCCGACATGGAGGCCTCGCCGCTTTCCTTCTCCACAACGGGGTTCTCGGCGCCAGCTTCTCCAGTCTGCCCCGTGAACTCCGGGGGCGGCGGTGCGGAGGACAGCGGGGTGACGAACAACGCCGACTGGCGGCACGCGGCCTCCTCGGCTTGCCGCCTTGCTGCGGCGGCGGCTTCGGCCTCTTCCAGTTTTTTCTGGGTGGAGGCCGCTGCCTTCTCGGCCTCCGCTTTCTCCAGGCGGTCGGCCTCCTCCTCGTAGCGCTTCTCCCGCGCGTTTCGCTTCGTCGCCTCCCGGAGGTCGGCGGCAGGGTCAACCCGCCGAGTGTTGGCTGATGTCTCCGCCGACCCCATGACAGAGGGGACGGCGACCCTCTCAAGGGTAAGGGGAGCCCTGAAGCAAAAAGGGAATGAAAAAAGGAAACTCGGACAAGATTCACTGAAGGAAAATAAGGACAAAGGAGGAAACACTTATGCAGAGACTAGCGGCGGCCTCTTCACTTCCTTGCGGAAGCGGTTGGCCCTCGCGGCTGCCTCCTCCCGTCTGGTCGCGGCGGCCGCCCCCTTGAGCTTCTTCGGCTTGACGCCGAATGAACTCGGCCCAGTCTGGCGCCTCTTCAAGCTGCCTTGGCCAGCCAGGCCGGCAGAGGAACCCGCGCCCGATGGGCCAGCCCTTGGCTGGTGGTGCGGGACGACTTCCCCTTCGGCGTCGTCATTAGGCCAGTCGGCGAAGGTGGCCGAGGGCCTGAGGCCGCTTCTCGCTCCTCCTCCCTCGCCTTTGGCGTCAGCTTCCATCGCCGCTGCCCCCAAGTCGGGGTCGTCAACATCGCTCTCCGCTCGGTCGGGGATGAACTCGCGGGGCGGTCTCGTGACGCCAGCTGCGGGCTGAATGAGGGGGTTCTAATTTAGAGAAACCAATGAAAATCAGAAGTCGGATTCGGCTATAAAGAAGACCAAGCAATAAAGAGATGCGACTTACCACTGGAGGGGGGTTGGCGCGCGAGTACGGCTCCTTGCCGAACTGCCAGTCCTCCCCGAGCTCGCAGTTCGCGATGTGGTTCACCATGTTTGCCACCTCTGCGCGGGGCATTTCCCTGGTGCACATCCGACTCCGGTCCCGGTGGTCGCTCATCTGACTGATCAGATGAGGCCGGCCTTGAAGAGGGAGGACTCGGCACGCCACAAAGGCGGCCAGCAAGTCGGCCCCAATGAGGCCCTCCGACTACGTCAAAACTCGGAGCCGCGCCACGGCGGCGGCTCCGGCGGGAGTCAGCGTCTTGGCTCGATGAGACCAGCCGGGGAGCCTCCTAGCCGGTGCACCGGCTTCATAAGGCGGCAGATTGACCCAGTCCCCGTCGGAGGCGACGTTCTTCACGTACAAGTACGACCGCCGCCACATCTTCACCGACTTGATTAACGCGATGGGGGGAAACGGATTGTCGGCCGTCGACCGCCGCATCGTGATGAAGGTGCCGCATTGAGCTGGCACACCGGCGACGTGCGTACCAAGCTTGGATGAGAAGAACTCTCCCCATAGCTCGATGGTGGGGAGAGCACCGAGAAAGCCTTCGCACAGGGTGGTGAAGGCAGACAGCGGCACCACCGTGTTTGGGGTGAGGTGGTGCAGCTGGAGCCCGTGGAACTCCAGGAAGGAACGGAAGAAGCCACTCGCCGGCAGCCCCAGGTCGCGCATGAGGTGCAAGCGGAAGATGACCCGCTCGCCCTCCTCTGGCGCCGGCAATATCTCCCTCTCCGGCGTGGCGTGGGCGCGCACGAGGTCTGCACCGGGGAGGCAGCGCGTCCTGTGGAGGAACTCGATGAGGTCGTCATCCACCTCCGAGCCATCCCACACGCCGGAGCGCACGACGGGAGCCGCGGCGGTGGAGGAAGAGCTCATCACTATTGGTGCGGTGTGTTTCTGCTCGACGGCGGCAAGAACAAGGAAAGGAGGCAGAGGAGGCGGGGGAGCGGGGAAGATGGGCGCGCGTGCTTTGCCGCTCCACTCCCCCCGCCTACTTTAGCCTTGAAGGCTGAGAAGCCGATGGGGCGGGTGTGGGATTAACTGCGCGCAGGACCCCACGCCCCCCACGATTTACCCCACGAAGTTACTGCGCGTAGTAACGGCGTGGGAAACCCAACCGTTCGCATGTCCACAACGGATCCGTTCGCATGCCAAGGCGCGGTAGTGGCGGGCCCCGCCTGACGGCCCGTCCCATCGAGCGCGTGGATAGGCAGACTATCCTCGCCGCGTGGCACCGCGCGATAGGACCACGGCGTGCGGCCGCGAGGAAGCGTATCAGGCACGCCGCCTGGTCCCCCGCCACGACTTTCGAACTCTCAACGAAGCAAGACGGCCCTCTGCGAATCCGACTTTCGGACAGTCGGTCTGAAGGAAGACAGCAAGCGAAGTCCTAGAAGAATGAAACTGTTGAGGCCCCACAATGCAAGTATCCATGGAGCCTCACCAGCTTCGGGGACTACTGTCGAAGTAATGGGCCACGGGTAGGCAAACCCGAGCCCCAGAGCCTTTCAAGACATTGGGATAAGAAGTGCCGCTCATGCCGAGTCCCAGGGACGACTCCAAGATATGCCGAGTCCCAGGGATGACTCCAAGATATGCCAAGTCCCAGACGGCGACCCCAAGATAAACCGAGTCCCAGATGGCGACTCCAAGATAATCCGAGTCCAAGACGGCGACTCCAAGATATGCCGAGTCCCAGGGACGACTCCAAGATATGCCGACTCATGGCCAGTGACTTCCACAGAGGCCGGCTATAGAGAGTCGGCCCGCGACTCCACCCTCATCTCGAAGGGAGAGGAGGGGTGCGACCACGGCGTGGCCGTCCCCCTGCTTAACAGGGGCCGGCATGGCTACAGTAAGCTGTATCGCTGAAGATCTCCAGCGTGGCGCGGCACTGTTGCCATGCCTGTCCTGAGCTCAGCCACAGTGGGCGGCGCACTGTGCCCATGACGCCTGCCTGTACGACCCAAGGACAGCGGGGCCGCCTGTCAGTGGGTAGATAGAAGACGGCACGAGCGCCCTGAAGACGGACCCGTGGGAGTCGCCCCCCCGGAGTCGGCCGACCCCTCCCACGGGCCCCACGCGCCATTAACCAGACAAGATGGGGACTGACGACAGTGAACGCACGCCAGACGGCGGCGCTGTTGCCATAACCACATGACCAAGCCAGCGTCATCAAGAGTACAGCTACAGTATCAGGCCTGTCCGCGGGGCCCGCCAGTCGGCGGGCCCCAGTAGTCGGCAGAGAGGACGACGGCCTGAGAGACAGACGGCTGGGACCCGCGCCCAGCCAGATTACCATTGTACCCCTGGGGGGTAGGCCTATATAAACCCCCCGGGAAGCCCATGCAAAGAGTTCGGACCCAGATAGAGATAGACCTTAGAGCATAGGAAGGAGAGAGCTAGCCTTGCCCTCTCCTACCTCCAGAAACAGCTCTAGGAGCACCATTGTAACCACTTTGCCATAGTGACCATGCGGAGACCCCACAGAGCAGCAGTAGGGGTGTTATCTCCTCGGAGAGCCTTGAAGCTGGGTAAGTTCCGCCGGCGTGCATGTCTTCGCCTCATCCCGCTTCCGGGCACCGGCGATGTTCTACTCGCTCCCAGCATGATAAGCCATCCTTTGGCATACGTCGTACCCAACCCCCGACAAGATTTTTCGTTTCTTGGTTGGGCGCTTCTCAATCTTTTTTTGCTAGCCTTCATTTTTGCACTAAGTATGGTCAGTACTTGTGCATCCAAAACCCTTTAAACCAGTTTTGCCATATGAGTCCACTATACCTTCCTATATGCGGTATTTCAGTGCCGTTCTAAGCAAATTTCCATGCGCCACCTCTAATTTTCAAAATAAATTTCTCTTTTGTGTGCTCGTACAGCTCGCGAGGCGGTGAGGGGTGGCCGTTGTTTTCCATGCTAGATGTCTTATTCTTTCACTTGTCATTGCACGAGAGTACGGCAAAGGTATTAGGGATGCCCAGTCCCGAAATGAAAAATGAATTTACTTTATGTTGTCAAATAATAAATTCCTTGGAAAGTTTGGTATGGAGGGCACCCGTGGATACGGTTAGCCATGGAAAGTGAAAGTATGGTGGAAAAAGGAATAAACTTTATTTACTGTTTGGGAACCGCCTATGATGTATCTAGCATGGAAAGTATTGGGAACTCTAAGTCCTTTTCGTTGGTGGGAAAAGTATGCCTCCCCAAATGTTTTTATCTCTCAATTTTTGCTTTGAGATCTGGCACCTCTACAAATCCCTACTTCCCTCTACGAAGGTCCTTTCTTTTACTTTATGCATTTTTTATTTTGAATTTGAGTCTCCATCTTCTCTTATAAAGCACCAACTAAGGGGCACTATGATCGTATTAAAGTATTGGGTGTAGCTAATATTCGAGTGTGTTTCATGAATGGATCAATGATTGAGCATAATGGGCCAGGTATAACTTGCTTTAGTGTTGATATTTTGAAAGACATGGTTGCTTGTTGGTATGCTTGAGTATTGAAGTCTTCATGTCAAAACTAGACTATTGCTTTGAACCATATAAAAGTCCAAATGTCCATGCTACAAAGAAAAGATTATGTAATGAACATGTTTGTCACACCCTGATTTTCATGGCACAACACATAATGTCATAAATAATGGTAAAATGTGGTTTGACAAAAACTTTTGTGTGTTTTGGACTTTGCCTTGATTGGTTTTTGTCTGTTGCTTGCAAGTGCTCTAAAAATAAAATAAATCCTCCAACTCTTATACTCCTTCTCCTTGATCCAAAAACCTTTCCCAATGATCATGCCATGTGTATAGTACAGTATAGAATTTTCTTACAAAAATAATTTGGCCAAATAGTATTTTCAAATATTAGTTTTTCAAAACCCCCTGAATTGAGGTTTGCACTGCAAGTACTTAATTGAGGGCAGTAAAAATGTTTCCAAAAATATATTAGACTCCTATTAGATATAGGATACCCAGAAACCACAAAAATATAAATTTAAAAGTTATTTTCCTATTTTATTTAAAAGCTTTTTGTTAAGGCCAGAAATGGTCTTTAATAGGGAAAAATTATTTTATTGTTTTACAAATATTTGAAAAAAATCAGGGAAACTCAGTGGGCATATATTTCCCATATATAAGAGTTTCAACACATGGTCATGTTCAAAATATTGGACAAAACTGCCCAAAACCATTTCTGCTAGTTTCAAGGATTTGAAATATTTCTACAGGAAATATTTTCATAAAAATCCAAGAAAATTCCATCATGTCAAAAATGCCCTATTTGGTGGTCTTGCCAAGTATCATGTCTTGGAGAACAAGATAACATCATCAAATCCCCTCAAAACCATTTCTGTCCATTTTGAAGTTTGAGCAACTTTACATTGCCAAACATTCCCAAATGTTCTCAAACCTTCTGAACATTCTCAAATGTCCTAATTATACATCTAGACCAAGTGGCACAAGTTGGAGAACAAGTTAACTTGATCAAAGGGCCCCAAAACCCTTCCTGTCCAGAACCAAATTTGAACAACTCTACATTGGCAACTTTCTCCTTTTGATCCCAACTTTTGTGGACATGTTCATACCCTCAAATGATGACACTACACCAAGTGGTGCATCAAGGAGAATTGATTTGCATGACTAAATCTTGGAGAGTCCCTTTCTGCCGATTTCTAGGGTTTACAAAAGTTGCATTGGTAACCTTTCCCAAATGAACTCAATCTTGGTGGAACCTCTTATTTTCTCATACCATTTGACCATGTCAAGCCTCATGACAAATGGAGATCATCGACTTGCCCAAACCAATATCAAACACCTTCTGCCAGTTTACCAAAATACCATTTTTGACCTCTTCCACTAATCTCCATGGCCTCAATTTTTTACCACAGCCCCTCCGAGTCCCCTTGCACCTCCAGTAACTCTTCCTTGGCCTCAACTCAATGATTGAAGGGTGAAACATCCCCATTTACCCTCCTGGACAGCAGCATTCTTCCCCTTTCTCACCTCCCTCCTCACTCCAGTGGATCTCCAGGGCATCCAATGCCCCTCCCCACTTGTTTACTTCTCCCTAGTGCTACCAGACATGAGTGGGAACGCCCCTGCCCCTTAAACAATGCCATGGCAGCCAAAGGCACACTCTGGAGCGCGCTACAGTGCGCTCCCGCACTGTAGCCGCCCCCTGCCAAGCGCCTCCGGCCGCCTCGAGCCTCCCCCGCGCGCCAGTCGATGCTCCTCGGCGTCTTCAACATGCCACGGTCTGGTACCCCTCCTCCTTCTCCCTTCTCCTGCCTCCTCTCGCACGCGCACCGGCCGCCCGAGCGCTCCAATGGGCAACCTCACACGTGCGACGCCTCTGAACCTTCTCCGCTCCCTCTATTCTCTCCCTGGTCATAGACCACGTCCATGAGCACCCGGTACATGGCCCAATGTGCCAATTCGGCCCCTGGCGTTGCCTAGGCCGCGGCCGTGGTCGCCGTCCACAATGCACCATCGCATCGCCATAAAAGGCCACCCCCGAGCCCTCTTTGGCTCCGTTCGCTCTCTCTCCCTCCTGTGCATCACCCCAACCGGTTCACTCCTTTCCCCGTGCCCTCCATCCACCACCATGGCCGGATCCTTGCCGTCGGCCTCGGCTTAAATTCGCGCCACCCGAGCCCCCTCCTTCTCGCCTCATCATTCCATGGCATCACCACGACCATCGTGGAACTCTCCCCTGCTACTTCCCCTCCTTCCCGTGGCCATGCGGTCGAGCTCCACCTCCACCGCCGGCCCCGCCCGCCACGGCCAACGAAGCGCCCGCGTCCGACCACCCCTGCGGTTGCAACGCACCTTGGAGGATGCGGTGTTGTCTTATGGACCCGCTGGTCTGCTGGGCGTCGCCGGAGATGGCTGGTGCCATCGGGGAGAGCGCCGGCTCCGTCCGGCCTCGCCTCCTCTGTCTCCCGACGCGCCCGCGCGGGGGGTTGGGGATGAACCCGACTAGTGGGCCCCATGTGTCGGCGACCCTGAGGGCCGGGCCCGCAAGTTAAGTGCACACGGCTTACTCTGGAGCCGTCTCCCCGCAACGAAAGCGCACAGCAGCAAAGCCACCTTCGACGTGGCCCCTGCGCACGAGCGGCCGAGCCGCCGGGCCGTCCCAGTTGCGTCCTGCTGCTAAACCTCGCTCTGTGCGCCTCTTAAGGGTAAAGCCCTTGTCTGTTTCATTCTTTTTCTTTTTCAAGATAGCTTGTAAAATCCCTAGAGAAGTCTAATAGTGTCCAAATTTGATGATTCAATGCTGACTCCATGAATCAAGTCCTAATTAATGGGCCACGGTGGACATTTTTGTTGTTCTTGGTTTTCACTGGACACTTTAAGAAGGTCATTTATCCACATAAGTCCACTTCAAAAATCCCTATTATATTCATTTCAACTCCAAATCCAGTGAAACCAATTTCTAAATGTTTCTAAAATCATGCCTGATTTAATGGGTACCTTTACTCATTTTTATAAAAAGGCATTCTATAGACAACTTGCAGATCCATTAAATCCCTTGCTTCCATCATATTGAAATGTTCAGAAATATTCACTTATCCAATCCTAATGAAACCACTCTGGTTATTTTTCATATAACCAGAGAAGTTCTAGAAAAGTCAACTTCATATTTTTAGAGCACTTTTATTTTCTGCCTTGTCGTGTTGCTTATTGTGATTGTTTCCGACGTTAGTTGACGAAGTAGACAGAGTATTTGGAGAAGGACCAGAAGACTCGAAGACTCTGAGGAACCAGGCAAGCAGCCCTTTGACCCTTTTTATGCATGTCTTATAGCACCATATTGTTGTTGCAAAAGAATCATAATGAGGTGGTAACCACTTTGATGGTTTGCCACCGTACTTCCTCGTTGATACTTGCATTGTGTATGACCCTACCTTCTTATGAGGGTTATGCCGGTGGGAGTAGATAGGATGCTAAAGTAGTGCTACGCAAAAAGGGACGGGAATATGCATGGTGATGGAGACAAAGTATTTTCAAAAGACTTTTTGAAAACCCCATCGGGTGCCACTTATGCCCGGGGGAGATGATGAGTTGGGTAGCCACTTGATGACGAAGTGGTGTACCGAGGCAAGTGTGTGTTGTTTTCAAAACGGATTGGTTTAAGTTGCGACCGTTATTCCAACCTTACATGTGCAACCACTCTACCCTTATATGGGAAAGGGCATTATTGATTACCTAGACCGATACTAGCTTGGAGCCCGCATTACTAGTGATGGGAGAGTTGTTGGTGCGCTCTCTCGGGACGGGGTTGTGCCAGGTAGGGCGGCCATGACTGTTTTCACAGGGCACCGGACACACCGTTGGTACCCCGTGCTTGTGGTATGTGATGAATATGGGAGCGAGGCTCCACAACTTTATGATGTGAAATGTTAGGCACGAGGGTTACTACCAATCGAGTGGACTCCATGTTAGTGTCGTATAGGGAAAAGTAGTGATCGGGTGCTTACCCCGGGTACTTGAGGTATCGCGGGTCGTGGATGACACGGAAGTTCCCCGGATCTTGTGGGTAAAGTGTGCAACCTCTGTAGAGTGTAAAACTATTCGAATAGCCGTGTCCACGGTCAAGGACAGTTGGGTAACCGCTCTTGGGCTACGTCCACATGTTTACAAACCGTGTGTGTGTGTGTTGATAAAACTACTTGGGTCAAGTCAAAAGACTTGACATGATTGAGTTGGGTTGATGCCTACTCTATTTATGTTGATATCTATAACCTGTCCTCATGGTTACTTGAATCCTCTTGATGCATGCTATGCAAGTTGTTGAACATGTCATTGCACTCAAAACTAGCTTTCTGCAAAAATTTACCTATGTCATGTATTGCTGTATCTTGAGCCAAAACATGGGTTGCTTGCGAGTACATTCGAAGTACTCATTGGCTTGCCACTGGTTATTTTATTGGCCAGGCATGAAAGAACATGATATGACGAAGAATACTTCGGTGGCGAACATGCGAGCTAGGACGCTTCCCAGTCAGAATGCCTGTAGGGTTAAGGTAGATGGCATGGGTCCAAGTTATCGACGAAGATTTCCGCTGTGATGATATACTCAAGGCTTGACCATTATGGTCCTACTTGTGTAAAACGGTATGTATGGATGTAAGACTCTTGTTATTCAGCTTCTGTGTGTTCAGTGAGCATTGATCTCTGGGCTCACTGTACACGTGCATTCAGTGATCACGACTTATGAGTCGGGGTCCCCACAATGTTAGGCAGCATTCCACATCAAAACTTCTATTTTTATCATTTACCTACTCGAGGACGAGCAGGAATTAAGCTTGGGGATGTTGATACGTATCAACGTATCTATAAATTTTGATTGTTCCATGCTGTTATATTATCATTCTTGGATGTTTTACAATCATTTTATAGTCATTGTATATCATTTTTTTGGTACTAACCTATTGACATAGTGCCCAGTGCCAGTTGTTGTTTTCTGCTTGTTTTTTACATCGCAGGATATAAATATCAAACGGAGTCCAAATACAGCGAAACTTTTTGTGGATTTTTTGGATCAGAAGGCATCCAGTGGGCCAAAGAAGTACCGGAGAGGGAGCCCGAGGGGGGCACAAGACACCAAGGCGCGCCTGGGCCCCCAGGCGTGCCCAGGTGGGTTGTTCCCACCTCGGTGGCCTCCCACACCGCCTCTTTGCTCTATAAACACCCCAATATTCCAGAAACCCTAGGGAGTCGAAGAAAATCAATTCCAGCCAGCACAAGTTCCAGAAACACAAAATCCAATCTAGACACCATCTCAGAGGGGTTCATCATGTCCTTTGGTGCCTCTCCGATGATGCGTGAGTAGTTCTTTGTAGACCTACAGGTCCGTAGTTAGTAGCTAGATGGCTTCCTCTCTCTCTCTTGATTCTCAATACAATGGTCTCTTGGAGATCCATATGATGTAAGTCTTTTGCGGTGTGTTTGTTGGGATCCGACGAACTTTGAGTTTATGATCAGATCTATGTTATCCATGAAAGTTATTTGAGTCTCCTTTGATCTCTTATATGCATGATTGATTATAGCCTCGTATTTCTTCTCCAATATTTGTTTTTTGGCCAACTTGATCTATTTGTCTTGCAATGGGAAGAGGTGCTTTGTGACGGGTTCGATCGGTGCTTGATCCCAGTGACGGCAGGGGAAACGACGCGTATGTATCATTGCTATTAAGGATAACAAGATGGTGTCTATTTCTACATAAATAGATCTTGTCTACATCATGTCATCGTTCTTATTGCATTACTCCATTTTTCCATGAACTTGATACACTAGATGCATGCTGGATAGCGGTCGATGTGTGGAGTAATAGTAGTAGATGCAGGCAGGAGTCGGTCTACTAATCTTGGACGTGATTCCTATGTAAGGATCACTGCCTGGATATCACCATGATTATTTGAAGTTCTATCAATTTCCCAACAGTAATTGTTTTCCCACCATTTGCTATTTTTCTCGAGAGAAGCCACTAGTGAAACCTACGGCCCCCGGGTCTCTTCTTTAATATATTTGCCTTCGCGATCTATTTTCCTTTGCTTTTATTTTCAGATCTACTATACCAAAAATACAAAAATATCTTGCTGCACTTTATTTTATTTGCGATCTATTCATCCTATCTATTACAACTTTATCACGCCTTCTCGCCAATTTCTGGCACCGTTACCCGAAAGGGATTGACAACCCCTTTAACACGTCCGGTTGTGAGTATTTATTATTTGTGTGTAGGGGTTGTTTATGTCGTGTTGCTTGGTTCTCCTACTGATTCGATAACCTTGGTCTCATCACTGAGGGAAATACCTACTGTTGTTGTGCCCCATCATCACTTCCTCCTAGGGGAAATACCGACGTAGTTCAAGCAGGCATCAATGAATAATCGTCTCTCACTAAACAAGATCTAGATATAATATTCATGCTCAATGCTAGCACCAAATAACAATTATTCAGGTCTAAAACTAATCCTGAAGGTAGATGTAGAGGTAGCATGCCGACAGCGATCACATCGACCTTGGAACCATTCCCGACGTGCATCGTCACCTCATCCTTAGCCATCTCCGTTTAATTCGTAGCTCCTATTTTGAGTTACAAATATGAGCAACCGAACCAGTATCAAATACCCAGGTGCTACTACGAGCATTAGTAAGGTACACATCAATAACATGTATGTCAAATATACCTTTGTTCACTTTGCCATCCTTCTTATCCGCCAAATACTTGGGGCAGTTCTGCTTCCATTGACCAGTCCCTTTGAAGTAGAAGCACTTAGTTTCAGGCTTAGGTCCAGCTTTGGGTTTCTTCCCGGGAGTGGAAACTTGCTTGCCATTCTTCTTGAAGTTCCCTTTCTTTCCCTTGCCCTTTTTATTGAAACTAGTGGTCTTGTTAACCATCAACACTTGATGCTCCTTCTTGATTTCTACCTCTGCAGCTTTGAGCATTGCGAAGAGCTCGGGAATAGTCTTCTCCATGTCTTGCATATTATACTTCATCACGAAGCCTTTGTAGCTTGGTGACAGTAATTGGAGAACTCTGTCAATAACACTATCATCCGGAAGATTAACTCCCAGCTGAGTCAAGTGATTATGATATCTAGACATTCTGAGTATGTGTTCACTAACAGAACTATTCTCCTCCATCTTGCACCTATAGAACTTGTTGGAGACTTCATATCTCTCAACTTGGGCATTTGCTTGAAATATTAACTTCAACTCTTGGAACATCTCATATGCTCCATGATGTTCAAAATGTCTTTGAAGTCCCGATTCTAAGCCGTAAAGCATGGCACATTGAACTATCGAGTAGTCATCAGATGGAGCTTGCCAGACGTTCAAAACATCAACATCTGCTCCTGAAGCGGGCCTTTCACCTAGCGGTGCATCAAGGACATAATTCTTCTGTGCAGCAATGAGGGTAATCCTCAAGTTACAGACCCAGTCCGTGTAGTTTCTACACCATCATATTTCAACTTAGCTTTCTCTAGGAACACATTAAAATTCAGAGGAATGGTAGCACGGGCCATTGATCTACAACATAGATATGCAAATACTATCAGGACTAAGTTCATGATAAATTAAGTTCAATTAATCAAATTACTTAAGAACTCCCACTTAGATAGACATCCCTCAAGTCATCTAAATGATACATGATAAAAAACAACTAAACCATGTCCGATCATCACGTGAGATGGAGTAGTCATCAATGGTGAACATCTCTATGTTGATCATATCTACTATATGATTCATGTTCGACCTTTCGCTCTCCAGTGTTCCGAGGCCATGTCTGTACATGCTAGGCTCGTCAAGTTTAACCCGAGTATTCCGCATGTGCAAAACTGTCTTGCACCCGTTGTATGTGAACATAGAGCTTATCACACCCGATCATCACGTGGTCTTTCAGCACGAAGAACTGTTGAAATGGTGCATACTCAGGGAGAACACTTATACCTTGAAATTTAGTTAAGGGATCATCTTATAATGCTACCACCATACTAAGCAAAATAAGATGCATAAAGATAAACATCACATGCAATAAAAATATGTGACATGATACGACCATCATCATCTTGTGCTTTTGATTTCCATCTCCAAAGCCACGTCATGATATCCATTGTCACCGGATCGACACCTTGATCTCCATCATTGCGTCGTGGTCGTCTTGCCAACTATTGCTTCTACAACTATCGCTACCGCTTAGTCATTAAGTAAAGCAATTACATGGCGTTTGCATTTCATACAATAAAGAGACAACCATAAGGCTCCTGCCAGCTGCCGATAACTTCTACAAAACATGATCATCTCATACAATAACATATATCGCATCATGTCATGACCATATCACATCACAACATGCCCTGAAAAAACAAGTTAGACGTCATCTACTTTGTTGTTGCAAGTTTTACGTGGCTGCTACGGGCTTCTAGCAAGAACCGTTCTTACTTACGGCAAGAAAACCACAATGGTGATTTATCAAGTTTGTTGTTTTAACCTTCAACAAGGACCGGATGCAGTCAATTTCGATTCAACTAAAGTAGGAGAAACAGACACCCACCAGCCACCTTTATGCAAAACTAGTTGCATGTCTGTCGGTGGAACCAGTCTTATGAATGTGGTCATGTATGGTTGGTCTGGGCCGCTTCATCCAACAATACCGCCGAATCAAAATAAGACATTGGTGGTAAGAAGTATGACGATCACCATCCACAACACTTTGTGTTCTACTCGTGCATATCATCTATGCATAGACCTGGCTCGGATGCCATTGTTGGGGAACATAGAATGTAATTTCAAAATTTTCCTACGCTCATGCAAGATCTGTCTAGGAGATGCATAGCAATGAGAGGGGCAGAGTGTGTCTACATACCCTCATAGACTAAAAGCAGAAGCATTTGACAACGCGCTTGATGTAGTCGAACTTCTTCTAGCTCCGATCAATCAAGTACTGAACGTACGACACCTCCGAGTTCTACACATGTTCAGTTCAATGACGTTCCTTGCCCTCTTGATCCAGCAAGGTGTCGAGGAAGTAGAAGAGTTCTGTCAGCACGATGGTGTGGTGACGGTGATGTTGAAGGGATCCGTGCAGGGTTTCGCCTAAGCACCGCGACAATATGACCGGCGGTGTAAACTGTGGAGGGGGGGCGCCGCACATGGCTAACAGTTGATGTTGTGTGTTGAAGGTGCCCCCCTCCCCACATATAAATAGGTTGGAGGAGAGGAGAGGCAGCCAATGGGGCGCCCCAAGTAGGAGGAATCCTACTTAGGGTCCTCTCCCAATTCGGCCAACCCCCCCTCTCCTATTCCTATTCGGAGTAGGAAGGGAAGAGGGGGAAGGGGGAATCCTATTCCCCTTTTCCTTTCCTCCTTCGCCTTTCCTTATCCAATTTGGCCAGCCCATATGGAGGGGGAGCACGAGCCCCTTTGTGTCTGGTGCGTTTTCCCTCTTGTCCCATAAGGCCCATATCTTTTGCTGGGGGTGCCCGGAACCCCTTCTGTTAACCCGATAAGTACCCGGTGCTTCCCGAAACACTTTCGGTGTCCGAATACCATTGTACTATATATCAATCTTTAACGTTCAACCATTTTGAGACTCCTCGTCATGTCCATGATCTCATTCAGGACTCTGAACAACATTCGGTCACCAAATCACATAACTCATATACTACAATATCGTTATCGAACGTTAAGCGTGCGGACCCTACGGGTTCGAGAACTATGTAGACATGACCGAGACACCTCTCCAATCAATAACCAATAGTGGAACCTGGATGCTCATATTGGCTTCCACATATTCTACAAAGATATTTATCGGATGAACCATTATGACAACATACGTTATTCCCTTTGTCATCGGTATGTTACTTGCCCGATATTAGATCGCCGGTATCTTCATACCCAGTTCAATCTCGTTACCGGAAAATCTCTTTACTCGTTCCATAATACATCATCCTGCAACTAACTCTTTAGTCACTTTGCTTGCAAGGCATCTTATGATGTGTATTACCGAGAGGGCCCAGAGATACCTCTGCGATACTCAGAGTGACAAATCCTAATCTCGATCTATGTCAACCCAACAAACGTACCTTCGGAGATACCCGTAGAGCATCTTTATAACCACCCAGTTATGTTGTGACGTTTGATAGCACACAAGGCATTCCTCCGGTATTTGGGAGTTGCATAATCTCATAGTCGGAGGAATATGTATTTGACATGAAGAAAGCAATAGCAATAAAACTGAATGATCATAACGCTAAGCTAACGAGTGGTTCTTGTGCATCACATAATTCTCCTAATGATGTGATCCCGTTTATCAAATGACAACACATGTGTATGGTTAGGAAACTTAACCATCTTTGATCAACGAGCTAGTCTAGTAGAGGCTTACTAGGGACACGTTATTTTGGCTATGTATCCACACATGTACCAAGTTTCCGGCTAATACAATTCTAGCATGAATAATAAACATTTATCATGAAATAAGGAATTATAAAATAACTAATTTATTATTGCCTCTAGGGCATATTTCCTTCATATATGTCCCTGTCCCCATCTTGGAGTTATTAGCATATGTATGTGAGGGGCATATCCACATGATCTCTTCTGATCACCTGTAGTTCTCTTTACTATTTCAACAATCAGACTCATCACCTTGAATTTCTGTGGCACATCAAACAAATGAAGCAAGTTGATTGAATGGCCACAGATCATCCTATGGTCTCCTGACTTGGGCAACAGAGTATGCCTCAAGATGATGTTGATGGTGGTCAAGCCAGAGAGAAGATAGTAAATTGATCCAAACTTGTGAGTCTCCAAAGCTTTATCAGGAATTTCCTTGTACATATTTGCCATTGAGTTGTGGTCCTTCCTTGGCTTGTCATATACATCTATGTCATTTTCATCCTCCTCAGGAGCATTGTTCAAATTGGCCCATTCAGAAATTGTTGATTGATACCTGGTTCCTTCTGCCATCCAGACAATCTTTGCATAGCCTAGTGGTGGGAAGGGACTGCCTTCCCACCCACCCAGGTTCAAGGCATGGTACTTGCAATTTTGTTTTGTTGCACCAGTATATTTTAGGGGGTTCCCTTACAGTCTTTCTATCAAAAAAAACATCTTGCCATCTGGATAGAAATGAGCAGTGGAGTAGAACTAAATTATCATTTCATCATTCCACTTTGTCAATTTCTGGCCAACAAACTTGTCAACTTCATTCATTCTTAAGCTCTCATGCACACCTGGGAAGTAGTCCTCATTGTCATCAATGTAAGTCCAATCAACCCATCTCATGTCACACACTATGGGATTCTTGTCCAACAAAACGGTTTCATATAAGTCATGTTGTTCCTTAGTGTGGAAACGATAATCTACAACAGTCCTTCTCCTGATGGCATAAGGATCAGACTGTCTCCACAATCTTAGACCTGCATCCTACCTTTCCCTCATGTTCTCAGCAATAGGATGATCATCACTAGCTATGACTAGGAATCTTTGGCTTTAATTTTCTGAGCACTTGTTGCTCTTCTTCCTCTTGAACTTCTCGCATTGGGGACTTGTTCTTTTCAGCAGCAGGGATGTTTATGGTGGATCTCTTGGGCGCAGAAGGTTTTGATGCTTGAGCAGATGGCTTGGGGGCTGTCTTGGGCTTAGATGGAGCAGCCCCAGACCTTATAGCATCCCCCATGAGCTTTTGAGTTTTTTCAGGAGGTGCAACTGACTCTTCCTCCTTCTCTCCTTCAGAATATCTCATCATGGAAGGTTTGCCAATAACTCTGGCCATAGTCTTCTTGACTATCTCCTTCCTCTTATTTCCTCCAGCAGCCTCTTCCTCTCTTGGTTCAAGAGTGAACTCCATGGTTTTCTGAGTGGAGGCTCTGGCTTTGGACATGGGCTTCCTCTTGGCAAGAGCTTTCACCTTCATACCAGGCTCCGTAGCAGCAACAACAACATACTCCTTCTTGAGCACTTTGTTCTTTGAGTTCACCTCCTCCTCAACAAAAAATCCTCATCCTATGAATCTGAGGTTCTCTTCTTCTTTTGCCTAGTAGCAGCCTTAGGAAAGTTGCTTGGAGTGCTTCTGCTGAAGGAAATATGCCCTAGAGGCAATAATAAAGTTATTATTTATTTCCTTATATCATGATAAATGTTTATTATTCATGCTAGAATTGTATTAACCGGAAACATAATACTTGTGTGAATACATAAACAAACAGAGTGTCACTAGTATGCCTCTACTTGACTAGCTCATTGATCAAAGATGGTTATGTTTCCTAACCATAGACATGTGTTGTCATTTGATTAACGGGGTCACATCATTAGGAGAATGATGTGATTGACTTGACCCATTCCGTTAGCTTAGCACTTGATCGTTTAGTATTCTGCTATTGCTTTCTTCATGACTTATACATGTTCCTATGACTATGAGATTATGCAACTCCCGTTTACCGGAGGAACACTTTGTGTGCTACCAAACGTCACAACATAACTGGGTGATTAGAAAGGTGCTCTACAGGTGTCTCCGAAGGTACTTGTTGGGTTGGCGTATTTCGAGATTAGGATTTGTCACTCCGATTGTCGGAGAGGTATCTCTGGGCCCTCTCGGTAATGCACATCACTTAAGGCTTGCAAGCATTCCAACTAATGAGTTAGTTGTGAGATGATGTATTACGGAACGAGTAAAGAGACTTGCCGGTAACGAGATTGAACTAGGTATTGAGATACCAACGATCAAATCTCGGGCAAGTAACATACCGATGATAAAGGGAACAACGTATGTTGTTATGCGGTTTGACCGATAAAGATCTTCGTAGAATATGTAGGAGCCCATATGAGCATCCAGGTTCCGCTATTGGTTATTGACCGGAAACAGTTCTAGGTCATGTCTACATAGTTCTCGAACCCATAGGGTCTGCACGCTTAAAGTTATGATGACAGTTTTATTACGAGTTTATAAGTTTTGATGTACCGAAGGTTGTTCAGAGTCCCATATGTGTTCACGGACATGACGAGGAGTCTCAAAATGGTCGAGACATAAAGATTGATATATTGGAAGCCTATATTTGGATATCGGAAACATTCCGGGTGAAATCGGGATTTTACCGGAGTACCGGGGGGTTACCGGAACCCCCCCGGGGGTTAATGGGCCTACATGGGCCGTGAGGGAGAAGAGGAGGGCCGGCCAGGGCAGGCCGCGCGCCCCCTCCCCCCTAGTCCGAATAGGACAAGGAAGGGGGGGGGCGGCGCCCCCCTTTCCTCTTTCCCCTCCCCCCTTTCCTTCTCCACCAAGGCAAGAGGGGGGAGTCCTACTCCCGGTGGGAGTAGGACTCCTCCAGGCACACCCCTAGGGGGCCGGCCGCACCTCCCCCTCGCTCCTTTATATACGGGGGCAGGAGGGCACCTCTAGACACACAAGTTGATCATCGTGATCGTTCCTTAGCCGTGTGCGGTGCCCCCCTCCACCATATTCCACCTCGGTCATATCATTGCGGTGCTTAGGCGAAGCCCTACGTCGGTAGAACATCATCATCGTCACCACACCATCATGCTGACGGAACTCATCCCCGACACCCTGCTGGATCGGAGTCCGGGGATCGTCATCGAGCTGAACGTGTGCTGAACTCGGAGGTGTCGTACGTTCAGTGCTTGGATCGGTCGAATCGTGAAGACGTACGACTACATCAACCGCGTTGTCATAACGCTTCCGCTTACGGTCTACGAGGGTACGTGGACAACACTCTCCCCTCTCGTTGCTATGCATCACCATGATCTTGCGTGTGCCTAGGAAAATTTGGAAATTACTACGTTCCCCAACAGTGGCATCCGAGCCAGGTTTTATGCGTAGATGTCATATGCACGAGTAGAACACAAGTGAGTTGTGGGCGATATAAGTCATACTGCTTACCAGCATGCCATACTTTGGTTCAGCGGTATTGTGAGATGAAGCGGCCCGGACCGACATTACGCGTACGCTTACGCGAGACTGGTTTCACCGTTACGAGCACTCATGCTTAAAGGTGACTGGCGGGTGTCTGTCTCTCTCACTTTAGTTGAACCGAGTGTGGCTACGCCCGGTCCTTGCGATGGTTAAAACATCACCAACTTGACAAACTATCGTTGTGGTTTTGATGCGTAGGTAAGAACGGTTCTTGCTAAGCCCGTAGCTGCCACGTAAAATTTGCAACAACAAAGTAGAGGACGTCTAACATGTTTTTGCAGGGCATGTTGTGATGTGATATGGTCAAGACGTGATGCTATATTTTATTGTATGAGATGATCATGTTTTGTAACCAAAGTTATCGGCAACTGGCAGGAGCCATATGGTTGTCGCTTTATTGTATGAAATGCAAATGCCCTGTAATTGCTTTACTTTATCACTAAGCGGTAGCGATAGTCGTAGAAGCAATAGATGGCGTGACGACAACGATGCTACGATGGAGATCAAGGTGTCGCGCCGGTGACGATGGTGATCATGACGGTGCTTCGGAGATGGAGATCACAAGCACAAGATGATGATGGCCATATCATATCACTTATATTGATTGCATGTGATGTTTATCTTTTATGCATCTTATCTTGCTTTGATTGACGGTAGCATTATAAGATGATCTCTCACTAAATTTCAAGATAAAAGTGTTCTCCCTGAGTATGCACCGTTGCCAAAGTTTGTCGTGCCCAGACACCACGTGATGATCGGGTGTGATAAGCTCTACGTCCATCTACAACGGGTGCAAGCCAGTTTTGCACACGCAGAATACTCAGGTTAAACTTGACGAGCCTAGCATATGCAGATATGGCCTCGGAACACTGAGACCGAAAGGTCGAGCGTGAATCATATAGTAGATATGATCAACATAATGATGTTCACCATTGAAAACTACTCCATTTCACGTGATGATCGGTTATGGTTTAGTTGATTTGGATCACGTGATCACTTAGAGGATTAGAGAGATGTCTTTCTAAGTGGGAGTTCTTAAGTAATATGATTAATTGAACTTTAATTTATCATGAACTTAGTCCTGGTAGTATTTTGCAAACTATGTTGTAGATCAATAGCTCATGTTGTTGCTTCCCTATGTTTTTTTATATATGTTCCTAGAGAAAACTAAGTTGAAAGATGTTAGTAGCAATGATGCGGATTGGATCCGTGATCTGAGGTTTATCCTCATTGCTGCACAGAAGAATTATGTCCTTAATGCACCGCTAGGTGACAGACCTATTGCAGGAGCAGATGCAGACGTTATGAACGTTTGGCTAGCTCAATATGATGACTACTTGATAGTTTAGTGCACCATGCTTAACGGCTTAGAATCGGGACTTCGAAGACATTTTGAACGTCATGGACCATATGAGATGTTCCAGGAGTTGAAGTTAATATTTCAAGCAAATACCCGAGTTGAGAGATATGAAGTCTCCAACAAGTTCTATGGCTAAAAGATGGAGGAGAATCGCTCAACTAGTGAGCATGTGCTCAGATTGTCTGGGTACTACAATCGCTTGAATCAAGTGAGAGTTAATCTTCCAGATAAGATAGTGATTGACAGAATTCTCTAGTCACCACCACCAAGTTAGTAGAACTTCGTGATGAACTATAATATGCAAGGGATGATGAAAACAGTTCTCAAGCTCTTCGCGATGCAAAAATTGGCGAAGGTAGAAATCAAAGAAAAACATCAAAGTGTTGATGGTGGACAAGATCACTAGTTTCAAGAAAAAGGGCAAAGGGAAGAAGGGGAACTTCAAGAAAAATAGCAAGCAAGTTGCTGCTCAAGTGAAGAAGCCCAAGTCTGGACCTAAGCCTAATACTAAGTGATTCTACTGCAAAGGGACTGGTCACTGGAAGTGGAACTACCCCAAGTATTTGGAGGATAAGAAGGATGGCAAAGTGAACATAGGTATATTTGATATACATGTTATTGATGTGTACTTTACTAGTGTTTATAGCAACCCCTTGGTATTTGATATTGGTTCAGTTGCTAAGAGTAGTAACTCGAAATGGGAGTTGCAGAATAAACAGAAACTAGTTGAGGGTGAGGTGACGATGTGTGTTGGAAGTAGTTCCAAGATTGATATGATCATCATCGCACACTCCCTATACTTTTGGGATTAGTGTTGAACCTAAATAAGTGTTATTTGGCATTTACGTTGAACATGAATATGATTTGATCATGTTTATTGCGAAACGGTTATTCATTTAAAGTCAAAGAATAATTGTTGTTTTGTTTACATGAATAAAACCTTCGATGGTCATACACCCAATGAAAATAGTTTGTTGGATCTCGATCGTAGTGATACACATATTAACAATATTGATGCCAAAAGATGCAAAGTTAATAATGATAGTGCAACTTATTTGTGGCACTGCCGTTTGGGTCATATCGGTGTAAAGCGCATGAAGAAACTCCATAAAGATGGATTTTCGGAATCACTTGGTTATGAATCATTTGATGCTTGCGAACCGTGCCTTTTGGGCAAGATGACTAAAACTCCGGTCTCCGGAACAATGGAACGAGCTATTGACTTATTGGAAATAATACATACTGATGTATGCGATCCAATGAGTGTTGATGCTCGTGGCAAGTATCGTTATTTTCTGATCTTCACAGATGATTTGAGCAGATATGGGTATATCTACTTAATGAAACACAAGTCTGAAACATTTGAAAAATTCAAAGAATTTCAGAGTGAAGTGGAGAATCATCGTAACAAGAAAAATAAAGTTTCTACGATCTGATCATGGAGGAGAATATTTGAGTTACGAGTTTGGCCTTCATATAAAACAATGTGGAATAGTTTCATAGCTCACGCCACATGGAACACCACAACGTAATGGTGTGTCCGAATGTCATAACCGCACTTTATTGGATATGGTGCGATCTATGATGTATCTTACCGATTTACCACTATGGTTTTGGGGTTATGCATTAGAGACAGTTGCATTCACTTTAAATAGGGCACCATCAAAATCCATTTGAGACGACGCCTTATGAACTGTGGTTTGGCAAGAAATCAAAGTTGTCGTTTCTTAAAGTTTGAGACTGCGATGCTTATATGAAAAAGTTTCAACCTGATAAGCTCGAACCCAAATCGGAGAAGTGCGTCTTCATAGAATACCCAAAGGAAACTATTGGATACACCTTCTATCACAGATATGAAAGCAAGATATTCGATGCTAAGATGGATCCTTTCTAGAGAAGGAGTTTCTCTCGAAAGAAGTGAGTGGGAGAAAAGTAGAACTTGATAAGGTAATAGTACCTTCTCCTGAATTGGGAAATAGTTCATCGCTGAAATCAGTTCCAGTGATTCCTACACCAATTAGTGAGGAAGCTAATGATGATGATCATGAAACTTCAGATCAAGTTATTACAGAAACTCATAGGTCTTCCAGAGTACGGTCCGCACCAGAATGGTACGGTAATCTTGTTCTGGAAGTCATGTTACTAGACCATGATGAACCTACAAACTATGAGGAAGCGATGATGAGCCCAGATTCCGTGAAATGGCTGGAGGCCATGAAATCTGAGATAGGATCCATGTATGAGAACAAAGTGTGGACTTTGGTGGACTTGCCCGATGATCGGCAATCCATAGAAAATAAATGGATCTTCAAGAGGAAGACGGACGTTGATAGAAGTGTTACTATCTACAAAGCTCGAATTGTCGAAAAAGGTTTTTGACAAGTTCAAGGTGTTGAATACAATGAGATTTTCTCACTCGTATCGATGCTTAAAAGTCTGCCCGAATCATGTTAGCAAATTGTCGCATTTTATGAAATCTAGGAAATGGATAAATAAAACTGCATTCCTTAATGGATTTATTAAAGAAGAGTTTTATATGATACAACCATAAGGTTTTGTCAATCCTAAAGGTGCTAACAAAATATGCAAGCTCCAGCGATCCATCTATGGACTGGTCCAAGCATCTCGGAGTTGGAATATACTCTTTGATAAGTTGATCAAAGCATATAGTTTTAATACAGACTTGCGGTGAAGCCTGTATTTACAAGAAAGTGAGTGGGAGCACTACAACATTTCTGATAAGTATATGTGAATGACATATTGTTGATCAGAAATAATGTAGAATTATTCTGCAAAGCATAAAGGAGTGTTTGAAAGAAGTTTTTCAAAGAAAGACCTCAGTGAAGCTGCTTACATATTGAGCATCAAGATCTATAGAGATAGATCAAGACGCCTGATAAGTTTTTCAATAAATACATACCTTGACAAGATTTTGAAGTAGTTCAAAATGGAACAGTCAAAGAAAGAGTTCTTGCCTGTGTTACAAGGTGTGAAATTGAGTAAAGACTAAAAGCCCGACCATGGCAGAAGATAGAAAGAGAATGAAAGTCATTCCCTATGCCTCAGCCATAGGTTCTATAAAGTATGCCATGCAGTGTACTAAGTATTGGCAAGGGAGTGCAATAGTGATCTAGGAGTAGATCAATGGACAACAGTCAAGAATATCCTTAGTAAGGACTAAGGAGATGTTCTCGATTATGGAGATGATAAAAGAGTTCGTCGTAAAGAGTTACATCGATGCAAGCTTTTACACCGATCCAGATGACTCTAAGTCTCAATCTGGATACATATTAAAAGTGGGAGAAATTAGTTAGAGTAGCTCCGTTCAGAGCATTGTAGACATTGAATATTTGCAAAATACATACGGCTCCGAATGTGACAGAGCCCTTGACTAAACTTCTCTCACGAACAAAAACATAATCATACCTTAGTACTCTTTGGGTGTTAATCACATAGCGATGTGAACTAGATTATTGACTGTAGTAAACCCTTTGGGTGTTGATCACATGATGATGTGAACTCTGGGTGTTAATCACATGCAGATGTGAATATTAGTGTTAAATCACATGGTGATGTGAACTAGATTATTGACTCTAGTGCAAGTGGGAGACTGAAGGAAATATGCCCTAGAGGCAATAATAAAGTTATTGTTTATTTCCTTATATCATGATAAATGTTTATTATTCATGCTAGAATTGTATTAACCGGAAACATAATACTTGTGTGAATACATAAACAAACAGAGTGTCACTAGTATGCCTCTACTTGACTAGCTCATTGATCAAAGATGGTTATGTTTCCTGACCATAGACATGTGTTGTCATTTGATTAACGGGGTCACATCATTAGGAGAATGATGTGATTGACTTGACCCATTCCGTTAGCTTAGCACTTGATCGTTTAGTATTCTGCTATTGCTTTCTTCATGACTTATACATGTTCCTATGACTATGAGATTATGCAACTCCCGTTTACCAGAGGAACACTTTGTGTGCTACCAAACGTCACAACATAACCGGGTGATTATAAAGGTGCTCTACAGGTGTCTCCGAAGGTACTTGTTGGGTTGGCGTATTTCGAGATTAGGATTTGTCACTCCGATTGTCGAAGAGGTATCTCTGGGCCCTCTCGGTAATGCACATCACTTAAGCCATGCAAGCATTGCAACTAATGAGTTAGTTGTGAGATGATGTATTACGGAACGAGTAAAGAGACTTGCCGTTAATGAGATTGAACTAGGTATTGAGATACCGACGATCGAATCTCGGTCAAGTAACATACCAATGACAAAGGGAACAACATATGTTGTTATGCGGTTTGACCGATAAAGATCTTCGTAGAATATGTAGGAGCCAATATGAGCATCCAGGTTCCACTATTGGTTATTGACCAGAAACAATTCTAGGTCATGTCTACATAGTTCTCGAACCCGTAGGGTCCGCACGCTTAAAGTTATGATGACAGTTTTATTATGAGTTTATAAGTTTTGATGTACCGAAGGTTGTTTGGAGTCCTGGATGTGATCACGAACATGACGAGGAGTCTCGAATGGTCGAGACATAAAGATTGATATATTGGAAGCCTATATTTGGATATCGGAAACGTTCCGGGTGAAATCGGGATTTTACCGGAGTACCGGGGTGTTACCGGAACCCCCCCGGGGGTTAATGGGCCTACATGGGCCATGAGGGAGAAGAGGAGGGCCGGCCAGGGCAGGCCGCGCGCCCCCTCCCCCTAGTCCGAATAGGACAAGGAAGGGAGGGGGCGGTGCCCCCCTTTCCTCTTTCCCCTCCCCCCTTTCCTTCTCCACCAAGGCAAGAGGGGGGAGTCCTACTCCCGGTGGGAGTAGGACTCCTCCAGGCGCACCCTAGGGGGCCGGCCGAACCTCCCCCTCCCTCCTTCATATACGGGGGCAGGGGGCACCTCTAGACACACAAGTTGATCATCGTGATCGTTCCTTAGCCGTGTGCGGTGCCCCCCTCCACCATATTCCACCTCGGTCATATCGTTGTGGTGCTTAGGCGAAGCCCTGCACCGGTAGAACATCATCATCGTCACCACGCCGTCGTGCTGACAGAACTCATCCCCGACACCCTGCTGGATCGGAGTCCGGGGATCGTCATCGAGCTGAACGTGTGCTGAACTCGGAGGTGTCGTACGTTCAATGCTTGGATCGGTCGAATCGTGAAGACGTACGACTACATCAACCGCGTTGTCATAACGCTTCCGCTTACGGTCTACGAGGGTACGTGGACAACACTCTCCCCTCTCGTTGCTATGCATCACCATGATCTTGCGTGTGCCTAGGAAAATTTGGAAATTACTACGTTCCCCAACATCTGCTACCATCATCATAGCTGCTATTGGAGGGACTAGTGCCCTCACTAAGATTCACCTACTCCTTAGACCTGTTTTGCCCTCAGACATCTCTGAAACAGACTCTATGAATAGATACGTATAGGTGGAGTGGATGAGCATCACAAAGCACAGCTGTTTTTTTAAAATGAGTCAAAAACTTAACTTTAGTTTTCTGCAGAAAGCATTTCGGAGCTATCGATATGACAAACTCGGTGACATCGAATTAGCAGCAGAGTCTAAACATGCAATTTATGTCAGACCGAAATGAAGTTCGGTGACTCCGAGATGCTAGGGTTTCACAGAGTGAGTGATTGCGGTCACACCGATTCGTATGCTTCAGTCAGACCGAGCTGTACTTGTGCAATGGCGTGAGCCAAATCGGTGAGACCGACATCCTGAGATCGGTCGGTCTAAGATGAATTCGGCGGAAACCTAACCCTAAGTTTTTCCATCAAATCTAATCTAATGGAACTTTTCGGTGGATAGATTGGTCTCATTCGTGGTAAGAATAATGGAAATAATCTCTATGCAAGAATCGGAAAAAGAAACACACAAAGAGGTTGAGTCCGTACCCTAACTTGGCGACGAACTCGCGCTACGGTGACAACGGCGGTGAGATTTCTATTGACAGTGACAGAGACCAGCGGTAGGAGGGCGTTGGCGATGACAGAGACTATCCGAAGACTAAGGGAGTTGGGAGGCGCAGACGAGTGGTTTGGAGTAGTGACCGAGTGGATAGACTCGATGGCACCGAGATGCAAAACTGCTAGCAGTTACTGCAACTCGGTGTGACCGAATTGTTCAAATCGGTTGCACCGAGGTGAAAACCTAGATCAACTTGATGAATTCAGTGACACCGAGTATGGTGAATCAGTCGGACCGAGATGCATTAAGAGGTTTTGTAAGTTTAAGCCCTTGACGGATCGATGGCTCCGAGTGCTCCTCACCCAAAGGGTTCTAATTCGGCTTGTTCAAGCTTTGTGATGTAGCATGAATAGAGTTTGATACGAGAAAAGAATATATAACTAGAGGGAGTACTTAGGCATTCTTGTCCATCCATTTGGCAAAAAGAAAAACCAAATAATCAAAGCAACAAATGGATGCCCTCGAATGGAGAAAATTATGCAACCAACATGCTCACACAATAAGATAGCAAATGAAATATGTGGCAAAGCATGCGCAAACACTCTAGCATCTATCAAGCAATTGGCGATGACTAGGTCATCTATATATGAGTATATTGACTTAGGAGTCAAATGATAAAATTTGATCATAGGTCATACTCATCTTTTAAGCACAAGTGTGGTTGCCACTTTTGCATAAAGCATTGTTGTGTTCACACCATTAGAGTTGCTTTAGCTCAATTCTTAGAGCAAAGCTCCCCCTAGATGTGATATACCCCCTTTGAGGGATGAACTAACCTTGGGTTTTGTCGATGATGACTTCATGTAGATGTTGAAGATGTGGATGCTCAATGTTGATGTAGATCATTTGGAGCAATCCATTGGAGTAAGTTGCACTTTCAATACATACATGGGTTAGTCCCACAAGGAACGAACAAGGATATCCATAGACATAGAGTGAAGTACACATATGGTGATGTCCATGGAAGCATTTGGTTATCTTGTCCCTTGAATTACCAACAAGAGGGTTTGTGACTCCTTGAACTGGTGCAAGATATGGAATGCACTTGTCCTTGCCAAAATGAATATGAGTGAAGTATGTTGGCAGAGTCACCCTCAAGAACTCTCCAGTTCTTCTTCTTTGGGACCCACATCAACTTGATGGGATCCTTGGAGTTGTAGTCGTACTTGATGAACTAGAACCTGATGTAGTCTTGGGAACCCACTTGACCAAGGCCTTAGAAGCTTCTTCAAATGCATCAATCTCCTCTTGAAGCTTGTCCTTGCCTTTTACCTTGTGGTCTTGTGGTGGAAGATCATAATGAACGTGTGTTCTCTTGAAAGAAGTAGGGTCATACTTCTCTTGTTGAGGAAAAAACTTTGTCTTGAGGTATTGATCCTCTTCCCACTCAACTCCATTTGCATTGAACTTTCGTTCAAAACCAACACCTTGATTCTTCAGGTGCCTTCCTTGCTTGCGTACAATTTTCTCAAATTGCTTACTTCCAGCAAAGCTCTTGTAAACACCTTTCTCTATAATTCCCTTCAATAAGCTATTTTCTTGCTCAAGTGTAACTTGGCTAAGAGAATCATTAGTAGAATCAAGAGAAGTACTAGAAGCAACAATATTGGATTTAGCATGATTACTGTTACTACTAGAAGAAAATCTTTCTTGCTCTTGTTGCTAGATTTTACTTGTGGCATGTAAGTAGACAAGAGTAAATGATTGGCAATGTAAGAAGAACTTTTCTTTCGAATATCATCATTGATTGCTTTTTAAGAACCCACACTCTTGCTCTAAATTGAGCTTTTCGAATCGTAGCTTGTCATGAGTCTTTAAAAGCTCTCGATGATCCTCTAAAGTAGTTTCATGAGCTAACTTAAGAGTGTTTTGTTCTTTACTTAGACGCTCAATCTCCTTCTTATCACTGTCATTCGTCTCATCTTGATTAGCATGATTAATAGCAATTTCATCATCGTTTTTATCACTAGTATCGTCAACAAGTAAATCATCATCACCTAGCAAATCATCTTCATCACTATTGAAATCAACATACTCGGGGTGTGATACCTTGGGGCCTTTGGCCATGAAGAATCTTCCAATCCCTTCATTTGTGAGTCAAATATGTCGTAGGAGTTGGATGGAAACAAGTGCAAGACCGGCAACACCTTCATCTTGAGTATATTCGGAGTCGGAGTGATAACTTCTCTTGGAGTAGTTGTCGGAGTCGGAACCGGATACCCATTCACCAACATGAGCTTGATGTCTTCGTCTTGCATAGCTCTTTGATGACTTGTCCTTCCTTTCTGAATCCTTTCTTCTACGAGAGGGTCTTCATTCATAACGATCATCTTTACTCCTTCTCTCGCTTGGTGGTGATTCATCTCTTTTACTTCTCCTTTTAGGTGAGTCTTCTCTTCTTTTGTAGGGAGCCGTACACTCATTGGAGTAGTGTCTGGGTCTTCCACAATTGTAGCAATTGCGATCGCAACTAGAAGATCTTTTTTCATTGTAGGACCTTGACTTGGAGCTTCTCTCTTTGCTTCTACTCTTGTAGAACTTGTTGAAGTTCTTCACCATTAAGCTCAGTTCTTCATTGAAGACTTGTTTTTCACTTGATGTTGTAGGAGCATCACATGAAGCTTTATAAGCACCACTAGACTTGTTGTGAAGCTCTTTCTTATCCTTGAGTGACATCTCATGAGCAACAATTCTCTCAATGACTTCTGTTGGCTTGAGATCTTTGTAGTTGGGCATCATTTGGATCAAGGTGCACACGGTATCATATTTTCCATCCAAGGCTCTTAGGATCTTCTTGATGATGAATCTGTCGGTCATCTCTTCGCTTACTAAGTCGACAATCTCATTTGTGATGAGAGCAAGCCTAGAGTACAATTCAACGACTCCTTCACCAACCTTCATTCTGAACTTGTCAAGTTGACTTTGAAGCACATCCAATTTGGATTTCTTGACGGACTCGGTGTGCGTATCAACCAAAGTATCCCAAATTTCCTTTGCATTCTCAAGACAGCTGATTTTGTTGAATTCTTCGGGGCACAATCCATTGAAGAGGATATCGCAAGCTTGAGCATTGTATAGCAACATTTTCAATTCTTCCGCAATCACTTCATGATCCGGTTCTCTTCCATCCTCGAAGTATTCACCTTGCAAACCAATACGCACAATAGCCCAAATGGCAGGGTTATGGCCAAGAATATGCATTTTCATCTTATGCTTCCAACTAGCAAAGTTAGTACCATCAAAGTAAGGACCTCTATGCTCGTAATTTCCCTCGTTAGACGCCATACTCTTTTAGGTTATGAAACCAAGGCTATGATCACCAAAAGCTATGGAAATCAAGGCAAATGGAGACCAAAACTCTTATACCACTTGTAGGATCGAAAGTAAGTCTAGAGGGGGGTGATTAGACTACTTGACCAAATAAAAATCTAACATTTTCCCAATTTTAAATCTTGGCAGATTTTGACAACTTAGCACAAGTCAAGTAATCAACCTACACATGCAATTCTAAGAGTGTAGCATCGAAAAGTAAAACATTGCATATGAAGGTAAAGGGAAGGGTTTGGAGAAGGCAAACGCAATATAGACACGAAGATTTTTGACGTAGTTCCGATAGGTGGTTGTCGGTGTCAAAACCGGCAGATCTCGGGTAGGAGGGCCCAAGCTGTGCGTCTAAGGATCAATGGTAACAAGGGACAATGGGATACAATGTTTACCCGGGTTCGGGCCCTCTTAAAGGAGGTAAAACCCTATGTCCTGCTTGATTGTATTTGATGAGTATATGGGTTATAAGAGTTGATCTACCTCGAGATCGTAATGGCTAAACCCTGACTGTCTAGCTTATGAATATTCTGATGGCCTCTACGGACTAAACTCTCCGGTTTATATAGACAACGGAGGGACCTAAGGTTGTACAGTGTCGGTTTACATGGGAAGGAAATAGTACATCCACACACTAATCTTGCCGCCCACGCATATAGGAGTCCCACTCGGACACGGGGGATGATCTTCTGCTTTATCTTTATGGCCCATCAATCCGGCCCATACCGAATAGGCTCGAGAGTGGGGAGCATGCGAGCAGAGAAGAAACAATATATAATGCGCCGAACGAACGCGGAAGGAAGGAGGGAAGCTAAGCTAGGAGGGCGCGGAGAAGAAAACATACTCTCTCAGCTCAGTCAATTGTATTTGTGGAGCACACACACATAAAGCTCTATGGGCTACTTTAAAAAAGGAGTTCGGCCTGTCGATATTCACAAGTTTGGGCCAGGCTATAGTTCTTCTGCTGATTATAT